>NC_070638.1:6285740-6483240 GCF_947347685.1 Pleuronectes platessa
AAGAAGGCTGCTAAACCCACTGTCCCTCCCCGAGTCCAGACTGTGTCCCCCCCACCCCCCGCCTCCAGATTCAACACGAGGGTTCAATCCCCAGATCGCTAAGTCTTGAAAAAAAGTGCCCTTCTATTTTGTCTGTGGCCTACATCAGTTGTCATGGAACTGTTTGTGAATCTTTGTACACAAGTGGACGACGAACTGAAAAATGAAAAGGCTTGGGAACTTTAGTGTCGGATTGGTCCAAGACGGTCTCATCCTCGAACAAACTCTGATCCACTGGAGAAGCTGGTTGAAGTGGCTTACCTCCTCACACTCTGCAGTATTCCAAAATGGCTCCCAGGATAAACACAGGACTTTTTGTCTGGTTCTTTTTTTTTTATTTATTTACCTGTCTTTACTTTTTTTCCCCTTTTTTTTGAGTTTTCACATTTACAGCTGAAGGATATTTAAACCGTTTTCAAAAACATGTTGGCGAACTAGTTCCTCAGATTGACCAATAGCTGCTTCTTTGGTATATTTTAGTGGGTATAGAAGATGAAATATATATATAAATATATTATTGTTGTTTTTGTACATAGCTGATATGTTGTCATTCTTGAGGTATTTTCCGGTCCTAGAAAATGTTTTTACATGTTAGTCTCATATGTTTATTTTTTCTAATCAGAAAAATCATACTAATTAGCTTAATTTTTTGTTTCTCAGACTCATGATCAACCAACAGCACTTGGTCTTTTCTCGCTATGCGATGCCCGGGAGAGAAGCGTTCTGGCGTCTTCGGCTTCAGATGTCTGCCATCATATCAAGATCAAATAAATAGTGCTGTAAATAATTGCAGCAAGGTGCATTCGTGAAGAGGCTCTGCCAGCGCGTCTGTGTTTCCAACGTGTTTCAGTCGGGGTTCATAAGAAATTTTTTTGGACGATGACGTAACTGTTGCTTTTTTCTCCCTGTGCACCAACACAATGCATTGAAAAGAAGCCATTCAGATGTGACTGTAAACGTGGTAACTTTGAGCTTTAATTCAAGGGTTTTAACAAAAATAAAAAACTATATGAACTTTTCAGCTGCTGGAAAGAAATAGGAAAAAAAATACTAGGATTATTTTGTATGACGTGAGACTGTGGATGTAATTTAATGGTCCACTTGTGGATCTTTCTTCAGTTTTATCTTCTCTGAAAATGTGGTACCGACTTCACATGAACAATATTCCACTTGTTTCCCTTGAGAAGCTTTTCAGATTCTTTCACTTTGTGTTTGCGATTCATTATCCATCTGGCCGGAGAAGAACCAAATCAACACTATTTGTTTAGCAGCTTTCGTGCAGCAGGGTGAAGCTCAAAGTGCTTCACAGTCGAATGATGAGCCAAGATTAGGATAAATGAGAATGCTGACAATGAAATACTGTTCCATTAAAATCAGTTTTATAAACTGTGACAATCAAATCTAAAATATACAATAAATACAGTAAATAAAATAGGATAAAAATAACAGTAAATTTTGAACAAAACAGATATGCAATTATTCTAATTATAACGAAACATGAATTATAACACAAAATGCAGCCACATTTATTTTTCTCCATTTCTGTGTTTTCCTATATAAACACTGATAATGACAAACAATTTGTTGCAGTAATTTATTTTCAGATTATTTACTCCCCGGATCAGTTGGTGTCAGTTTGACTCACCACTCTAACCTGAGCTCCCAGAAAGAGGTCTGTGGAGCAATGACGCCATCTACTGGCAGCAATGGAATGGCCATTACCCAGTATGTGATCACATTCGTACATAGCGTGTTTTAAGACACACCTAAAACTACCTAAATAAAGAAACTGAAACTTCAATATACAAAATATTATACCTAAGATACAAGGTGTATTGTGAGGGGGAATCCAATGTGTCCTCATCACAAACTAAAGCCTGCATTTAGGATTCACTGGTTCAAGCCATTACTGGTTCTGGTGAATGAGTTAATGTCAGAACACTATGACACCACTCATATCCACACCCGGGTGTTTGAAAGTGTTCTGACTTTGACAAGATGTCCTCCACACTGTTCTGGAGCGGTTTGACTGTCACACACAACCTTCTCCAGCAGGTGGCGTCCCCCGTTATGGAATTAATTTGTACTTTTCTGAGCCTATTTTCCAATGTTTGTTTTCAACGTTGAGGTCAAATCTCAGTCCTGTATTTAAAGAAACATCAAAATACTTAAAACATACCAAATTTAAATAATGATAAAAAAAAACGGCCACTGACCTCTACAGTGTCAATCGATGGCAACCTGTGATTGTTGGATGTTTAGGTCGTCATCAAGATTACACAAAAACTACGAATGCAACACAACATGCAGGGAACACGGATATCTGAGTTGTGAAGTTTGGTGCAGCCTGGTTGACCTTTCAGGAGCCTTGACTAAATACATGCCTGCAGTTCAGTGTCACGAGAAAACCTGTAAGACATATTTCAACATTTATAAACTCAGACCAGTGTTGGTGCAGTATTCAGGACAGAATAACACAAATTAAATAAATAAATACAGGCTCTGATTCAGGCAGTACAAACAAGTCAGTAACGAAAATACCCAGAGAGTCGTTCCCCCGCAATATCATTGCAAAACATAAACAATGATAGTGCCTACATAACTTTAAAAAGTAATACAATTTATAAAGTACTTTCAGTGGTCCTTTCAGAAATGTCTCTCTCTATATAAACAGGTTTTTCTCATTCAAGGTTCCAGTCGGTGTTTCCTCATCTGAACATACAGGTGTCTGAACTCCTGTGAGGACAGAGCGTGTTGTACTGAAGCAAGTGATGCGGGAGGTGGGAGGGAGAGAGAGATAGGGTGAGTGAGAGAGAGAGAGAGAGAGAGAGAGGGAAGGGAGGGAAGGAGGGAGGGGGGGGGGGGAGAGAGGGAGGGAGGGAGAGAGAGAGAGGGAGGGAGAGCGAGAGAGAGAGAGAGGGAGGGAGGGAGAGGGAGAGACAGAGAGGGAGGGAGGAGAGAGAGAGAGGGAGGAGGGAGGGAGAGAGAGAGGAGGGAGGGAGAGAGAGAGAGTGAGGGGGAGAGAGAGAGAGGGAGCGAAGGAGGAGGGAGAGAGAGAGAAGGAGGGAAGGAGGGAGGGAGAGAGAGAGAGGGAGAGAGAGGGAGAGGGAGAGAAAGAGGGAAGGAGGGAGGGGAGGGAGAGAGAGAGAGGGAGGGAGGGGAGAGAGGGGAGAGAGAGAGAGAGAGAGGGAGAGAGAGAGGAAGAGAGGGAAAGAATGGAGGGAGAGAGAGACGGAGGAGGGAGGGAGGGAGCGAGGGAGAGAGGCGAGAGAGGGAGGTAGAGGGAGAGGGAGAGAGGGAGGGGAAGTAAAAGGAGGCGGGCTCATCCAGAGGAGGCTGCAGTAATTGGTTGATTTATCCGGTCTCTCTCTCTCTCCTCCCCCCCTCACACTCAGTCTCTCTCTCAGTATCCCCTCTCACCCCCCCCCCCCCCCCCTCTCTCGCTCTCTCTCTCTCAGTCTGTCTCTCTCTCTGCCCCCCCCTCCCTTTCACCTGAACACTGGGCTGCAGCTGTTTATTCCCAGTCTGTGGTTTTGAAGTCAACACCAGGTGAGAGGAAGACTTTAAACTGGGTTTGTTTAGTTTAACTTGAGTCTTTACTGGGAGTCACCGGGACTAACTGGGTGGTTCAGGGTCGTTAATGGACCAGAGCCCTCAGCGCTGTTCACTGTAGAGAGAGAGAGAGAACCAGCTGTTTGCTTATACTGGGAGTAATGGCGCAGCTCCTCCTTCCACCTGTTGACCCGCAGCTCAGGTTGGTCGTGGTTTCCGTCGCCATCTCTCCGCTTCGGCTTCGTGTCGCGTCGTAGCGAACACACGAGCGTCAGTGGAACTCGGTCAACGCGACGTTAGCTTCCTGTAGCTTCGAGCTAACGCGCATTCACCTGCTGGTTTCATTCTGTCAGCACCTGTCTCCTCTGAGACTGATTCACTGAATATTATTTTAAATCCTTATTATTATTATTATTATTATTGTTGTAGCTATACATATTCTAATGCCTGCTTATTTAGTTTCCTCTAATTGTTGCTATCATTATCTTATCAAGGTTTTTATCTATAGTGTTTTATGATCTTTATTTTACCAACTTGAGTTTACACTTGTGTGAAACGGGCAACATTAATAAACTAGACTTAGATCTCACTGGGAATGAATCCAGCTCAGTTCAACTTTCACCTTCACTTTCTTCACTTTAGAAAACAACCAGTGTTGTCAAACCTGCTTAAATGAGTGTGTTTGGTTTCTGATATTGTGTTTTGATGTTAAATGTGATGTGTTGTGAAACTTTAAAGCTGCTTCAAAACAGGAAATGACGCGAACAATGTTGAGATGTTATATATGACGCATTGTAAATAAAACGTAATGGTTCAAATTGACCTTTTTTAATATTGAAGTCGGACGCTCTTGTGGTCACTGCTGTAAATTTGCAGTTAAAACATCCCGAGGAGCAAAAAATATTATATAGGATGGATCTGAAGTCTATATATCTTCTTTGAAAGTCAAACAACTCCAAAAAAAACTATTACACAGAAGGAAAAGGCAACCACGGAGACACAAAACAACCACAAAGACACAAAACAACCACAAAGACACAAAACAACTACAGAGACACAAAACAACTACAGAGACACAAAACAACTACAGAGACACATCAGCTCTGGTGTTAGCCATCATCCTCAAAAACTTACAGGAAAAGTTCAGCAAAATGTCAGAGGGAGGTGACCTTCTGACATTTCTGTTTTCACTTTACTGGAAAGGTTCAGGCCCAGAGTTCAGTGCCTGTCTGAAAACATTGAGACCTCCAAGTATGGGGGTCTTTTACATTGACCTCACATCTAATAATCTGCCCCTGATTGAAGTTAAAGTGGCAGCAGAGGTTGAAATGTCAGATGAGGCGCTGAGTTGAGTTTCACTCGAGCTCTGATTTTTAAAGCTGAAGAATCCGTTAGAGTTCAAGCTCTGAAAGGAATCGAAGCCGATGGCGCGTGAGTGATGAGTTGAGCTGGGAAGTGTCGGCAGAAGTGGAAGTCTTCAGATAAATGAGTGCCAGTTGAAGTGTAAAGTGGAAGGGAATGTCCCATGAGGTGTAGTCACTGCACAAAGTTGTGTAGACGCTGAGTGAACAGAGGAAGCTGGGAGTTAAGTGAGTTCAAATTATAAGAGAGGAGTTGAGATGTCAGTTAATGACTGAAAGCAGATTCCCTCCGAGTTCCCACTGAGGATTTAGTGAAGGTTGAATCCTCCTGTTGATACTGACAGGACCACATTGTCATGTGTTTACAGCGCGACAGATACAAACACAACCCGCACCTTGAGGTGAATCAGTAACAGGAGCGTGAACCCTCCTGCAGAGAGAGTGTGTAAAACCTGCTGCAGCAATGAGGGACCGATCTCAGGGTTTAGTTTAATCTACAGTTGATAAACGACACCTCTGCGATGACGTGAGACCAGCACAGTCCTCGGGGTGAATCAGGAACAAGCCATACAGATCACTTTGGTTTCTTTGTGTACAGCTTCCTCATGCTAATGGCTACAGTTTCACGGTGGCTGGTCTGGTTGGTTGAGGACGCTCGGGCCCTTTTCACTCTGCCTGGTCATGCTGGAACACCTCAGCCCTCCTCTCACAGGCAGTTAATAGTTCAAAGTGATCAGGGCCCTGCGTCGTGCTCGGTGAAGCCTCTTTCCACAAACACAGCATTCAGTCCCTGTTGTCCCCCATCGCGCCGTCCTCTGCAGGAGACTCGGCAGACTTGCTGGTCTTGTTTTGTTCTCTTCGGGGGAATGACCCGTATTTCGTGCTACTGTGTTTCCCTTTCCACCCAGCGTGAATCATGTGAGGTGTGGCTGCCACTCACCAGGGGCCGATCCGTGCACTGTGGCTAATAGCATACCATGAAGCTCAGAAACAGGCCTTTAAAGAAAGTTATATGACACCAGGCCCCCGGGGGAAACGTGCGATGCAAATGGTAATGTTAAGGTGTTTAGTTGCTGTTTGTTGACATGTTGAGCAGGTGTCTACGTCTTTAATGTAACATATGGTAGACTTAAGAACTCTCATGTGTATAGATAAATACTTTTTTATATATATATTATGTATAAATAAGCATAGACTATTTATATTTAACTTGTGTTGTTATACTTTTTATATTTATAAAGTTTCTGCCATTTCTATCTCCAAATGCAGAAATCAAGGAGAGTAATTGGAAATATGTGATTTCTTTGGAGCAGTACTTTAATATAAACTGTGTGATTCTACTTCAATAACTTTGTTTTACAAGAGGACAGTTTTTAAACAAAACAAATATTTGCACAAATAACTGATAATTCATGTCCTCCCCCCCCCCCCCCCCCCCCCCAGTTTGTTTGTTTTTTTAGGTTTGTCAGCAGGATTATACAAAAATTGATTTCTGCAGAAATTGTTGGTTTAAATCCCTTTCTTTATAGCATTTTTTTAGTTTTTATTCTTTACAGACCTATTAATTGGACTGATTTCTATGAGTGTGTCCACTTTGTTGGTGCTTGATTGACTTTAAGGTGACTTGTTGGCCTTGGCAGAGGTACTGAGTGACCTTGGAGTTGTAAATGTGCTGCACTGATCCCCTCACTTCCCTTTAAGACCACCAGCTGATTTAAGTCTTCACTTGTCCTCTGGAATATCCTGATGGAATTGGCACCAGTTTTGGTTTCAGACCTTCACGGTTCTCACAGAATGATTCTTTCACGACCTCTGTGAACGTCTCTTGGATGTGATAGAATTTGGTGCAGGCTTTCATGTCTCCCTCGGCAGGAATTGTTATTACTTTAATGATGCCTTTACCGGACTCTGATCCCTAAAATACATAGTGATTTAATCTGGCAGCCTAAACGGAAAAAGCATAATAAACACTGATCCTCCAAGAGCCATAACAAGATGTCAGGTGCTCTCACGTTATTTATTGTGAATACATTGGTTAATTCAAGGTACAACTCCTGCAGACACTGATGTTCATGTTGCTACTCCGGCTCTGCAGCAGCAGTGTGATTGTGTGTCACACAGGTGAGCCAGAGGCGTGAGCCACAGCTCCCGTGGGAGTTTGTGTCACAACCTTTTCTCTAGTCAAACAGTCATGTGTGTTTTAGGCGTGTCTTTGAACAACTGCTGCTTTTATTGTAAAACTCAATCTGCTTTGAAAAGGGTGAATATCATTTGAATGCAGTTTGTCCACTTTTTAGCCATTGGGGATTATTTCCCATTTCTTTGTAGGTTTCAACATTTTCCTACTTTGCATTGTTGGCGTATATTTGTTCAGGGGGGGGTTTCTGTTTTCCTCTTCCTGTCTGGTTTTACCACAAACGTTGCTGCTGCAGCTGAATCAGGTGGATGCCTCTGTATACAAGTCCCTCAAGGGCCCGTTAGCATGTGCACAGACACTTCCACAGAGAGCAAGGTCAGTGTGGAGCACTGTGCCTCAACTGGGGCAGACTCTGATGGACGTGGCACCAAATTCAATCAGACGGATAAAAGCATCAATGGCCGTCGTTTTCTGCAAGTTTCCTCTTTTGTTTTTCATCGACCGGTTTAGTAGGATTTTCCAGTGTCAGAAGGAAACTGTGGAAGATACCAAGTCAAAACACGGTGACTCATTCTCAGACACAGTGGAGGAGATGATTGGCTTCTAAAGCCGTGAGAAGACAGAGACACAAGGAACACTTTAATTAAAAGCCACATTTAAAAGGATTAGTCAGTCTGAGGGTTATAATGGAGTCTGTCAGCATTTTCACAGATGAGTATCTCCAAAGTCCAGGGGAAGATACCGAGTAGATAAGAGCTTCGCCACATTCATCTCAGGTTACATCTTTTGCATATACAGGGATCAACAATTCCTCTTCTCAAAGAGCTAATTAAATTGTGTATCTGTTAAAATGCATAATTGTTGTCATAGTATAGCGTCTGTGCTCTGCAGCCTGAGAGCTGGTCTGACCTGAGCTGTGCTGTCACGTTTTGACAAACCAGTTCCCTCTCCACAGTTGAGTTTAGCAGCAGCCTTCTGTTTGGCTTCAGCATTACTCAACATGTTGTTGACTCATTGTCCTCTCCTCTTCAGCAGGTAGCTTCACTGTTTGAGGATTTAAGAGTCAGCAACGTGGGGCTTTAGGCAACTTAATAAAGGTAAGTTTGTTCCATTTTCTCTGGAAGAAGTCAGTCTCTTGTAGCACAGAGTTATCTTCTGTGTATGGACCGAAAGTTCTTTTAGTTTATGTTATACACACTAATGCAGCTTCATGAATTGCTTTATTGTGTTTTTAATAATATAAACTTCACACATGTTTGCTGCAGATTGTCATGGTGGCTTCATGTTTTAGAAAAATGTCTCTGTATCTCTGCATCTCCTAAAATGATTCTGTGTAGAATGAAAAGTCAATTTATTTGTGTAGCACATTTCATACAAAGACAAAGACACTAAAACGTTTATTTAAAGGAGACATTTAATACTTTTTCAGCTTTTCCCTTTCCTCTGGTTTATTCTATAAGTTTCATTTGCACATATGTGAACGGGGTGCAAAGTTAAAAAGCCCAAAGGGAGCTCACTTGTAAGAAGTCCAGCCAAAACTTCCAGGGTCGTCTTTGCTCACTCACAAAATATATATATATGTTCCTGCCTCTGTCACTCAAAGACACTTTGTTGTTCTCTCTCTCTCTCTCTCTCTCTCTCTCTCTCTCAGTGCTGATGAATGTGTCTCTACCTCGGCCTCCGATGGCCACGCCGCCAACTTCCTTAGTCCAGGCATGACTGTCACCCCCAAAAAATCCAGTCCTCAGCCTGCTTCCTCTTCTCACAGCACAAGTGCCAGGTTGGTAAATGTGTATTTTAAGACTTTATTTCCATCATCTTCACAATATGAGTCACGTTAACGTTACAACCGACAATGTCTGAGTTTAGTTTTTCCTCGGACATGAAACTGTTTCCAGGTCTGTTCTTGGCCTGAGAGACGCGTCGTATAAAATCTGATTTATTTATATACAACGTTTTTCCTTGTGATATCTTGTTGCTTTTTGCTCTGTTGTACAAACCCTCCTAGATACTTATCATTTTCATGCTTTTCTTCATTTATAGTTTTATTATTTATAACTTATTGAACCTTGCTCAAGAAAAGTGGCTGCAAAGGGCAATTCTGAGTTTTGGCTTAAAAAATATTTAAAGATCCAATAACAGAGCCGATGACTATAATCTTATTTATTTTTTGTGATGGAGACACAAACAGCCTAAAACTTGGCATGAGATAGTCATCATCATTCATCCACGTCTAATGGAAGCTCCACTCTTGAATGAAGCAATGATACCGAAGGCCCACAGCAATCTCTGGTTGTCTGGGCAAATGTTTTAGCGCTGACATCACATTTTCATTTACCTGCTGAACCTTATCTCATCACATACCAACCAGATCTGATCCAGTGCAGATGGACGACGTGGACGGCCTCCGGGCGAAGCCTCTCTTCCTCTCAGAGGACTCGCTGTCACTGGCTTCCTCCTTTGCTGAACCCATCAACCTAGAAGGTCGGCTGGGCGCAGGGATGAGGAGCTGCTGAAAGCTCCTTGTAGCTTTGTCACAACAGCAGGATTTAACTAAACAGCTCAATGAAGTTTGAATTTGGCTGTGTGACTATTTTTGTGAGGTTTAATCCTCTCTTATTATGTGACATTTCACAAAGACACATGTTTGTTCACTTTGTTTATGACACCAGCGAATGCTCCTCAAAGTTTTACCTGATAAAATCTGCAGTTTAGTGTGTGTAATGCTGCAGTGTCATTATTGTTATAACTTTGTTTGTAATAGTTCAATTCCCCTTTTAAGAGCAGCTATAATAGATTTTATTTTTGTTGGCTTGAACTTTCCTGTGTTTTCATAAGAAGACCATCGAGCACAAACCCTGTTTTGGTGATATACGTGTGACCGTGGCCGTCTATGCTCTCAGATTCCCATTATGCTCGGCTGCGAAGTGATCTTGAGTTCGATGCCCAGAACCTGGAGGCGGAGTCCTGGAGTGTGGCTGTGGATCAGAACTACCTGAAGGCCCTGAACAAAGAGGCTGTTAATAGACAGGATGTCATCTATGGTAGGAAGAACCAGCTCAGTCTCAGCTTAACTAAACTGAATTTGATTTACCTCTATCAAAGAGGGTTTTATTTGCACCTCTCTTCTGGTTTCGTTTGTCAGCAGGATTTCCCCAAAACTACAGATTTTATTTTTTTTGTATGAAATATATTCACCCCAAGTCCAAAAGTAAAATTAGATTTTTATATCGTCTCAGAAAGCATGTGTTAATCTGACAGAAGTTTCTCACGAGAGTCAATCCACCGGAAAAGATGAATCTTGTATCACCGACTGCAGAGTTCAGTGTAATTGTTCTGTTTAAGCAGTTGGTTAAGTCTGTAATTATGGCGATGAATGATGCTTTCCAAATGTCAGCGGGCCATTTGATTGAAAATACAAATGCTATGATAATAAGTGGCGCCAGCAATTTGGTTCTGTCTAACGTGTCATGTTCACCTGAGATTATTGTGTGTTTTCCAGCTTTGATTTAGCTTTGTTTACAAAAGTTGTTGCCCTGGAACCCAGATAAGTGTTCCCACAAGTGTCAGGCACTCGACACAGACTGTTTTCAGACTGGTTTTCCTCTTTATCAATTCCCTAGAGTTGATGCAGACGGAGATGCACCATGTGCGCAACTTAAAGATCCTCCTGTACGTCTACATGCACGAGCTGAGGCAGTCCCACCTGATCGATGAAGCCAGACTTGAGTGGCTCTTCCCCGGAGTGGAAAGCCTCCTCGGTCTCCATCAGCACTTCCTCAATTGCCTCAAAGTTCATCAAAGTCAAAGTCAGGAGGAAGGCAGCGCCAACAGCTACCAGTTCACACAGCTGGGGGACATCCTCATCTCACAAGTAAGTCACGGTAACATTAAAGATTAAGGAAACTCCCCAATGAACATCGTTAGAGAGGATGTTGCAAAGATCCGACGTGCAGCTCTGACATCGTTAATATTGTGACGCACACAAAGGTCTGAGAAAGGGTTCGACAATTATCAAAGATCTATGCTTTATTGAGGGAATAAATGATTGTGTTTATGATACACACTTGTTTCTCCTGCTTAGCACATCTCTCTCTTTTCTTTCCTCCGACTCGCACCACCCTCGTCACTCACTTTGTTTGTGCTGACTGAGTCTGCTCATGTTCATAGGAATGGCGGGTATGTCTGAGACGCTCTGTAAGGGACTCCAGAGGGGGGGTGGGGGGGTTTATGGTCCATAAGCCCAGGAACGATGCTGTGTCGCAGGCATCACATTCCTAGAGAAGCATTTTCCCCCTGTAGTCAATATCCTGAAGCCTCTCTTCAAATGACGTGAAGTTCTGCAGCGTGCCAGATATATCTTGTGTTTGAATCTGATCCTGGATCTCTTGATTTTTCTGTATCTAGAAGAAACTTCAGTGCATTATTGTGACTTTTTAACTGAATAATTTTTGCGATAGTTTTCAGATCCACTGGGAGATGGGATGATGGAGTGTTACAGTGTTTTCTGCAGCCATCAAAAAGAAGGCATCAGCTATTTTAAAGAGCAGCTGCAAAACAACAAGAAGCTGCAGGTTCTTATCAGGGTAAGAATCTAGTTTCTTTGCATGGACGTGTTACCCTTCAAGACACAGGGAGGCAAAATCTGCATGTGTTGAACATCAGTGTAATGTTTACGAGGTACGACAAACAACCGGGATAATATCCACCTACAAAACTAGTTGGTGATGCTTACAGCAAATAAAGAAGAGAGCAGAATAGTCCTAAGTGCTACATGAATACTTTTCTTATTTCTTTCTTACAGAAATTACGTCAACTTCCTCTCGTTCGAAGGTTGGGGATCCCTGAATGTTTTCTATTGGTGACTCAACGCATCACAAAGTATCCCGTCCTGGTGGAGAGGATCATACAGAACACTGAAGGTAAAATCTCCCCACTCATCCACATTCTTTGTCGTTATTCAGACTGTTACATATTGAAAATTACTGCAGTCCAATTGGCCTCCTTCTGCTGCATATCAAATTCTGGTTGAAACAGTCCCTAACATGATAAAATATATTTCCTTCTCCTTGCAGCTGACACAGAAGAGTACAAGTCTCTGGTGCAAGGTTTAGTGCGAATCAAAGACACCATCTTCCAGGTGGACGCTCAGGTGAGTGAATACGAGAAAGCTGCTCGTCTGAGGGACATCATCCAGCGTCTGGAGGCAAAGTCTCACGGTCGACAGAAGGACGGGAAGCTGCTCCGCAGAGAGGATCTGATCCAGGGAGGCCGGACGCTGCTGCACGAAGGCACCATCACCTGGAAGATCTCCGGCAGGCAGAAAGGTCGGTGGAGAGATTCTTGACTTTGTGTTGCAATCGATGACCATTTATTTATCAAGGGTTTTGTTACTTTTGTCTAGACTGCATGAAAATATAAAGTTTATTTCAAGTTGGAGAATTTTGTTTAGTAAATTAGATTATTGCAAAATCACAAATTGTATATTTAAGCTGCAACTTTTTGAAATAACATAATTATGAAATCTCTCCTATAGACTTTAGTGCTGAAAATTTTCTTTATTTCCTTTCTCATGAAGATTTATTTATTAAATCATCACATGTTTCTTCTTCAGACAGAACATCTTTAACTTGTCATCTTAAATTGCAGTGATGAGTTAGTGCTGTGATGAAACTTTGAGGAATCATCCAGTGGTTGACAGCTCAGTGGATTTACTGCAGTGTTACTGGGTTGACAGGTGTCCTTGTTGTCTAGTAGAATGCTCAATGGGCCAAACTGCCTTTGTGAAAGCAGAAGGGTTGACAGAACCAGTTGTGTAGCTGCATATTTTTATATAATTGCTAAAGATGAACAATCGCACAAAATATTAAACGTCAGACGTGTCTCTGTTTCATGTTGCTCTGCAACTTGAGTCAGAACATCAAGCAGTTGTGTTGTTTGGATAATAAGAGTCTCTAATCGTCCCCTGCAGAGATCCATGCTGTGCTGCTGTCAGACGTGCTCCTCCTCTTACAAGAGAAAGATCAGAAGCTTCTGTTTGCTGCTGTGGTGAGCTCCGTCAAAACATATCTAAATATCTATATCAAACATTTATACAGATGTTTATTTGTTTTATAGTCCCCCACCCTCTTGTACAGTTTTTAGAGGGGTTCTGGATTCAGGTTGTCCAAACGTCCCATTCTTGAAAACACAATATCTCAGTAGTGTCACGAGGGAATTTCTGCACAGTTTTGCACAAACGTTCACTTGGACTCTGAGATAAGCTGATTTAGATTTTGGGGGTCAAAGATCACAGTCCCACATGCTTCACAAAACATGTTTTGGACCATAACTTGAAGAATAAATTACATTTACAGGCAAATGTGAAATGTGAAAGTTTGATTTCTCTGCAAAAACACTTCTCTGGTCATTATTTAAAACCATAACTGAGGAGCACAAGGGGACAGTGTGTGAACATATTTCCTGCAACTTGTCCGGTTGGTGGATGCGAACAGTCGTGAGGTGGTAATTCTTTTTAATAATGTGTCTGAGCTCCCGGACATACCATGATGCTCTATAAATAACTACTTATTGTTCAAAGTTGATAATCTTTTAATCGCGAATGACGATGATTGTTTTGAATATTAACCTCTTCTCTGTCGTTGTGACTCATGCAGGACAACAAACCCTCGGTGATCTCCCTTCAGGGGCTGATCATCAGGGAAGTGGCCCAGGACGACAAAGCCATGTTCCTGATCTGTGCCTGCACCTCCAGCCTGCCAGAGATGTACGAGATCCACACGCGCTCCAGAGAGGAACGCATCGCCTGGATGTCGCTCATACGTGAAGCTGTGGAACAGTAAGCTGAGAGATTCTGGGCAGAGGAGAGCAGCCTGAGATTTATTGGGGAAACAGAACTCTTTCTTGTAAACGATTGATGGAACAGTTGCAGTACAGCTAACAATAGAAGAATAAAATAACTGCATCACACGCTGTTCAAATAGTAAGTCGCTGAGATTCCTCTGACCTCATCACTGAGGCTCTAGCAGTCATTCGAAGCAAAAGCTTTATGTTATGAGATATTTTTAATTTTGAAAACGAAATGTGATTTTGATCTGTACTCATTTCAAGCCAAAATGTCAGATTTATCAAATTTTCTTCTTAAAAATGTCATTGAAAAAGGTTTTACACAAACTGAGTGTGTATGAGATTAATTTTGCCCAACATCAAAAGTCAGGGTCTTTATTATAAATACATTTTAAAGATATATATATATTCATGTATTCATAGAAGACAATACTGAGTCAAATGTCTGTGTTGTCCAGGTATCCACAAGAGGAGCAGCATCGGGAACTGATCGCTAAACTGCGGCATTGTCAAGGTGAGACGGAGAGATTCTTGAACCCTTAATAAATCACACATGAAAAACTGTCACCATCTTATTTTTCAAATGATGCTTTGTGGTGGTAGTTTATTCTCTGGGGAGTAGTTTAGGAAAAAGTTGTCAAAATAACAATTAATAATTATTATGAAGTTATTCTGAATGGTTCTGTGTTTTCATGTGTGTGAAAGATTGATTGAAGAAATGTTAGATTGGGTCAGTGTCACAAACCTGATCATATCTATTTGTTGACTCAGAAAGGAAAAGAAAATTACAATGCACCGATAGCTTTTTTGTTTTATAATCCTTCATATGTTGTTTTTTGTACCAGCGGCTGCTTTTATTTCTGTATTTCCATCCCATTTATTTAATCAATGTTTATTTCACACTGTCGCTGTGTAGATGCTCTGAAGGAGTGGGATGATCAGATAATACAGAGTCTGACAGGGAAGCAGCAGATCTTTGCTGCTCTCTATGAGAGAGTGATGGAGCAGGAAACGCCACACAAAGGCCTGCTGCTCCGTGGAGATGCTACCGACCTGCAGCAGGGGGAGATGCTCCTCAAAGGAGCCATTGATGAGGGTAAGGCAGAGACAGTAGCTCCCACTCAAGTTGGTTTTGTTTGTTATGGCTGTAACAATGAGTCAGTTTTCAGTATCTGGTGTTTTTGCATTGAGAAGCCGTGAAACCCTGACTTAGAGTGAAATGTTCTCACGTCTGTTGTTCCTCCTCCATCCAGTCGTGACTCAGAGCCCTGACGACCTCTTTAGAAGAAGAGATTAAGGAGCTTTTTCTTTTGTCTTGCAGTGGAAAACCTGCAGATCCTGCTCTGCTCAGGAATAAAAGACCCAGATCCTCCAGTGGACGACAGTGAGCTGCAGGGAGGGAGGCTGAGACGGGCCGAGACCTTTGCAGCCGGCGACGGCGACTCCTATGCAAACACCATGAACAGTGCGTTGCATTATGTTCTAATATTAATATTAATGAACGGATAACAAAGCTAAACTTACAAACGTTTGCTTGTCCACACTCTAATATCCTGCTGAGTTATTTGCATGAACTGTGAAGAAATCAGATCTAAGTCTTACCCGATTAATATTTGACAGACTAATAAAATATTATTTATACAATACTTTAAGATCCCCCGCTGTTTTTTAAAACTTTCTTAAATATCATAGTAATTCTTACAACGTACTGATTGGTCCAATTTAATGAAATCAAAATCTTAATACATCAAGGTAAACTCAATTTGTTCCATATGAGAGAGCTGTTATTTATTAAGTATTTTATAAACAATCGTCGGCCAAAATGAAGAAAATACATAGATGTTGTGATTGAGTTGTTGTGACTCTCGATGTGTGTGCTTGTCCTCAGGCGGGGATGAGGCTGAGAGGCCGGGCAGCAGCGAGGGCAGTGTCCCGTACATCAGTCGCAGCAGCAGCAATCCTCAGCTCCAGGAAACCTTCTGCTCTGAAGGCGTGGAACAATCTGTGAGTGAGACAAGAGTGAGCCATCTCAACCAGGCCTCCATCTGGTGATTTAAAAAATAAAGGAAGTATTTATGTTTCCTGTTTTAATTTCCTTCAAGGCTGATGACGACATACTCCCTGAGCCAGACCTGAATCCAGCCTCCAGTCACTTCCCTGAGGCAGAGGTGACTCTTCTAGTACTTTTATTAGAAACTTATTTTGGGTCTGTACTCATACTGATGTGTGTCACTTACTTTCCTCTTTAGGTGTGTGACAGGGTCATCATGCTTGCACAGATGCTCCACAGCCTACAGGTAACGCGCTGCTAAGACATCAGGCTTGGCTTTATGAAGTTTGCATTAATGAAAAGAACATCCCAAGTTTCTTATGCTTTGATTTTATTCAATCTTCAGGCAATCGTAGCCCAGCAGACCAGCCAGCTCGAGCTGCAGCGCGTTTTCCTGTCCAACAGCCAGCAGCCCACTCGCCATTACAGCAACGTGCTGCTCGAGCGGGAGAAGCAGCGCAACATGGAGAAGCAGAGGGAGGAACTCGCCAACCTGCACAAGCTGCAGGCGCAGCACCGGGAGGAGCAGCAGCGCTGGGAGAAGGACAAGGAGCGGCAGAGGATTCAGGTGGAGGCCCTGGAGGCTCAGCTGCAGCAGAGGGAGGAGGAGTGCAGCAAGTTGGAGGAGAAGCTGAGCGGGGAGAAGGGCGAGCTGGAGAGGCAGTGGGAGAACTACCAGCAGGACCTGGAGAGGCTGAGGGAGTCGACGCAATCGGTGGAGAAGGAGCGCGAGCGCCTGACGCAGGAGAGGGAGCGTCTGGAGCAGCTCCAGGAGAAGTTCAAGTCCAAATTAATGCAGCTTCCAACCTCAGGACACTATGAGGATCCGGCACAAGTAAGGAATCAGATTCTCTGAATATTTATCTATATAATTGTGTTATTGTGTTATTTAACACAATAAAATGTGAGATTAGTTCACTTATTCATTTTCCTCTTTCTCTCACACACCAGAGTCTCTACAGTTTCCCATCATTCAGGAGCATCGTGAACGGAGGTGGGCGTGTGAACCTGACTCCAAAGCACAGCATCTTGCTCGTCTCCAATCCCATGGAAGCTCCTCCAAAGGTTCCACCACGCAGAGAGAGCATCCACCACCAGGCGGCCAAATCCGAGCTGCCCCACCACCTGATCAGCACCACCAACCAGGTGCTCAAACCCCCGGCCATGCAGCAGCAGATCCCCACCAAGCTGGCCGCTCTGTCCAAGGGGAAGGACAAGGGCTCCAAGAGCAAAGGGTCTCACCAGAGAACACACAGTGCAGGTCAACGTTATGTCTTTGTTTCTCAGTTCAAGCATCAAGTTTACTTCCGACACTTCTGCATTGTTTTCATATTTCTAATGTTCTTCAGAAAAATCTGGTCTTTACCATTTATCCATTTAACTTGTTGTGATAAGGCAATCTAGAGAAAAGACTTAACGTCTCAGCTATCCTTTATCAGCAGTGGAGTAGTGGCCCGGCTGTAAGCTCAGATTTTGTTTGTTCTTTCAGTAACATAATCACATGCAATTCTGAAACCGCGCCAAACAAAGTATCCCCAATAAAACAGGAAATGAATCAAACTTGTCTTTCTCCATCTCCAGCCTCTATAGATGTGAGCCAGCTGCTGCCCATCCGAGTGGCGGGGAAAGAAGGAGGCAGCATGAGAGCCCAGAGGAACGCCAGCCCTCAGAGAATCTACCAATCGGGTACAGACCATAAGAGAGACGGCCACTCACCAGTTCTCTGTCGTAACATCAGCCAAGATTTCATTATCTCTTTTGTGTTTTTGACTTCCACAAACAAACAAACAACAACCATAACACACTTCATGCAGGTGGCTCACAAATTACAACTGCAGCCGCGCTTACTTTCCCTGCCTCTAGGTGGCAGCATCAACACTTCTACACGTGCAGGTCGTTTCCTCTTGTACGTGGTTCGATGTGTTCAGTAAACAGCTGGTTAGCGACTGAACAGCTCCACCTTGTGGGGGATATGATTGGTTCTTGCATTATGAATATTATTTTAAAGACATTTCATCATGTTACACTCGTCTTAACTCAAGCTGCTTCACAATGTAATTATCACAGAGGCTTTTTTTCTCATGTATCTCATGTTTCATTATTTTCTTTTGAAAGCGGAGATGCTCAGCTGGTGTTTCCTGTGATAATGATAGTGATAATAAACACGTTGCCTCTCAGGCGTCTACCGCAGCTCTTCTCATTAACTGTGTTCCTTGTTCCCTCAGACATCTTCAAACCTCCGGGATCTGCCCACAGTGTGAAGATGTCTCCGCCGTTCAGCACACACAAGAAGAGCAGCAGCGACGGTCCTCCACCAGCACCACCTCCTTTCCCCAAAGAGGTTCTTGAAGCAGGCAAAGAGAAGGTGATCTTCCTTTAAACACAAACCACAGACTGGGGGGGGGAAAGATCATGGAAAGAGTGATGTGAGCTGTGAAAAGAGACTTTGTGTGACTTCAGGATCCCACATGTGACCAGTATGAAGAGACCAGTCACTGGTACTTCATCACTGGAAACCAGAAGAATCAGCTGAACATTTGAAAAAAGAAAGAATATGGACATGGTTTATTGAGGGGGGGAAAAAGAGGCCCAGTTGTACATTCAGGAACAAGAATATTTTATGATTTTTATTTTTTTTTATGATGTTGCTGAAACCTTCCTGAGTATCTTTTTATCATTTTTTATTTTAAATGAAAGTAGGTTGGCTGTAACCTTTTAGCACTCGTGTCTTAACTTATACGCTTTTCTTTTTAATTTAATGAATGATGAATATGTTGTGAAGAAGCTATGGACTCAATAAGTTTACATCTGTTTAGATCTGCCAAGCACAACGTTTTGTATCAGAAAGAATCAAATCCCATTGAAGTGAGCTGGTAAAGTAACAGGGTTTGTGTAAGAAGCTGGAGTCTGGTTGTAAAGTTACACTTTGTATAAATGATGAGAAGCGAAGGAGAAGTTGTCGTTTTTCCGTGGAGGCTGTTTGTGTGTTTGTCTCCTTGTTGGAAACATTGGTTCACAACCAGACGACTGTCAAAGGTTCAGTGTGTAAGATTTAGATGAAAGGGATCTATGGTAGAAATTCAATATCTATTTGTAATCTAAATTATACAAATTGTTGTTTTCTTCACCCTAGAATGGATCCTTTATATTTTAATACTTTATATTTACATCAGGAGCGGGTCCTCTCTCAAGGGCCTCCATGTTTGTTTTTCACATTAGCACAAATTGGACAAACTAACACCTTTTGGGTTTTTTATGACAATTGAAGGCTTCCACAGGTTCTTTCATGTGTGGAAGGGGAGGGGTAGGTGAGGGGTATCCAGCTGCAATATTCAACTTCACCAATAGGTGTCACTAAGTTCTACACACTGAACCTTTAAACAATGTCCGGACATCATTTAACATGAACTTTGTTGATTCTTTTCTGTGGTCGACGCACTGACCACTGTCTCCTCATCGTGTTACACATCTCCCAAATCCCAACTAACAACACAGAATAAAACGATGAGGACTTTACAATCTCGAGTGTTGTTGTTGATTTACTTTGTGTGGCTGAAGAAAACCTGACATTTGTTAATTTATTTACAAACCCAGGTTTTTTTTAAGTCTGCATTAAACAGGTGATGCCCATGTGATCTGTGTGTGTAGCCATGAACTTCATACTGTGAAAAAAACATCTTCCAAAATGGGGCTGCGACAAAAAATTCAGAACAGAAATAGAAGAAGAAGCGTAACCACACAACTCGACTGAAGTTTCTCTGTGGAGTTGTTGACCTCTAGTTGCATTGTGCATGTTGAAAGTCTTATTACCCATAGTGCACCATTATCCCACCTATCAATAGGTTGTTGGAAGACGCCAAATTTAGCTGCAAAGGCCTTTACTTCTAATTCTTTTATAATTTGTATAATTGGCCATATTTGACTTTGCATGTGAGAGAGTAGGTGTGATTAATACCAGGTGCTTAACACGCACCTTAAACATTGAGACATTTAGTAAAACTCCCATCAAACACTGCTGGTGCTCAGAGACAGGTTATCACCCCCAGGCCTCCCTAACTGCCTAATGACTCTATTTCTGCTGTCAGAAAACTTCAACCTCAAAATCCCTTTAATTTAACTCTGGTGTTTAAGCATCGCTGGACTTCAGGAGAGGAAATCTGAGCAGGACAAAGGTACAAACATGGCTCCAGGCGGTTTGATGGTGAGTAGAGTCTGAGAGCTGAGCAGATCCACAGTCCCTCACTTTGACTGGGCCCAGGAAACTGAGAGGCTCTTTGTCAGACGGCTGTTCCTCTCTACCAGACACACCATGAAAAGACACATTCAGACTCTGAGGCATCAACGTCTTGAGTCGAGGCGCAGACGGCATCCTGAGTGGGGGACTGAGGATGACTGGGACCAATCACATCTCTTTAAAAACCTGCAGATCAGGGACACTGGAAGTCACCCGGAGCTCAGATCCATGTGATGCCTATTCCAACGCAATGACGGAGAACCTTTTATACAATCTTCAGAAACGTGAAGAGTCAGCTAACTTGGTTGTAGGGTCTCAAGGAATGTTTTTGCAACATGTTTGACCCAAGGTAGGAGGTGCAGCGCCCCCTGCTGCAAACTGCACATTTTGATTCTGTGTGATGTTGTGCGACAAAAACTAATCAAACCACATCTCAAATACAATGTTTATTATATGTTTTCCTCAACAGAGGCTTTAAAAACCACTTGGTGACAACAAGGTGAATAATCTCGCGTCCTGTAGAAACACACCTTTGACCTTTAACCCTGGACCACTACACACTGGTGCACAGGGTGAAGCAGCTGCAGGGCTCTGGTGTTCAGGATGAAAACTGGATGTACAGACACCTTGGTTTCCATTTCTTTAAACATCATTTACAGACATAAACCAACACCTTATGTCGGCACACGAATTAAAAAAATATTGTGCAAATGCTTCATTTGAACTTAACTAGGAACATATGTAACACAACCCGTCACTCGCTCATCCGGGTTTAGAGAACAGCACTCGTTTGTGGTAAAGCAACTTTTACACATTCCCCCCCCACCCCCACATGGACACTGTAAGGCCAGAACCAGTTGTTAAGACAGTTTGAGGAACTACTTGGGGATTAAAAATCGCGATGGCCGACATCTGGCGCCGCTGATAATGCATACGAAGCCCCTATTATAGATTATACACTGCTTTTTTATATAAAAAGGTCAAAATCATAGCATGCAAAACAAGAAATATACCAAAAGAAACACGAGAAAACATCGACAAAAATTCTTCAGTGTTACAAAAAAAATGTGATGAGCGTCTTCAGTCATCACTGCTGTGCGTTATATTCTGGCAGATTATAATGTATCAGAGGGAATAAGGGGCTCAGTACATTTCTGATGTAGTGCTTGAACCAACAGTTTTCATAACAAGATGTTCTGAATCACTTCAGGTGGCGATTGCAGTGTGTAACCTACAGAACTACTTCCATCACATTTCATATTATATATAACTTGTAAAGATGGACGACGTGACAGCTCAGTCAAAGTGAAGCCAAATCCCCTAAAGCTGAATTAGCAAAATGGCTGCTAAGTTCTGGGCTCCTCTAAAGAGCCTCTGGAGAAATCTGAGGGATCTTCAGATAATTCATGAGGGATAAGAATTGTCACACAAGTCTCTCTTGTTTTTAGACTTTTAAACTACACTGTGGAGTCACACGTTGAATATCTGCCTCTGAAATGTGGAGGTTTGAAGTAGGACTCAAGTAGAGGATATTACAACTGTAGTGAAGTAGACTAGTTGAGTAAATGTACTTTCCACCACTGATACAGATGGTACTTTATGTAGTAGAGGAGGGTGTTGGTGCTGCTGTGCAGGTTTTATACTCGACTGTGTGTGTGTGTGTGTGTGTGTGTGTGTGTGTGTGTGTGTGTGTGTGTGTGTGTGTGTGTGTGTGTGTGTGTGTGTGTGTGTGTGTGTGTGTGTGTGTGTGTGTGTGTGTGTGTGTGTGTGTGTGTGTGTGTGTGTGTGTGTGTCGTTCAGAAAACGCAGACCTCACCTGCTCGTCCCTTCACACCAAGTGCAAATAAACGACAGTACTTAAAAATGTCCACTGACTGAAACACTACGTAGAAAACAAAAATCACAACAAATAAAACATGAAATGAAAATGGAGAATGCCGTACTAGGAGTCCTTTCAGTTCGATTTGTCTTTGTCTTCATCATTCTCAGGCGGGGGCGTGGCCTGAGGCGGCTGATGGGGCGTGTCTTCGCTCTGAGCGGCAGATTCGGATGTTGGCGACTTCGGTTTGGTGGAGAGCCCGTCGCTCTGCGGCTCTGCAGTTTGTGTGCAGTTGATCGGTGCGAGCATTATGGCCGGCTGCAGGGGACAGAAGAACCAGAGCGATGTGAGATGGATGAAACGAGTCAGGAGGGAAAAAAACGTACGTTCATTTAGATAATTACAGATACAGAGGAAGGTGAGACACACATCCAGAGACGATACAGTCACTCCTCTGTCCATCGAGAGATTATGATTCATCACATCATTAACAATTTCATGATTCTACACTGTTGTCAGAATGTCTCCTGTAGGTTCCAGGCCCATTAAACTGATCAGAAACCACATGCTAACCAGTACCATTTAAACTAGCAAATCACTCCAGCACCACCAGTGATGGCGGATTGCTAAATGATCACAAATAGGTGCACACACACACACACATACACACACACACAGAGGAAAACACATAATTACTCTAGAAAAGTAACGGAGAAATGAGCCCTTAGTGGGATCGGGAGGTTTTAATGGTGAAGTGTGAAGGAGAAGCCCAGATAGAAGAATACCTGCGATGACAGTCACAGACAGCTGAGCCCTCAGCAGCAGACTAATGCACACCCACAGTGAAATGAAGGAGCAGCGATGGGGGGTGGGGGGGGGGGAAGAAGGGGACAGCACAACAGAAAAAAAGCAGTTGGAACGAATGGAATCATTTAAAAAGGAGTTACTCAACTTGAAATTCACTTTACTCTGCTTGTTATTTTACACTAGATTTCATTTTGGGGGGGGGTGGGTTTGTTTTCTCTTTTTTTTTTTTTTTATAGTCTTTCTGTTTCTTCGGCAGTAGGCGGTCAAATCAAACTGGTATTCACCACAAATCCACTTCCAGTCCAGAACTGGGGCAACTCCCTGCGCCACAGCGCTACAGTGAGGGAGGTGAGCAGAGTGCAAGGCACCAGGTAGAGCAGGGCGGGCTGACCCATCTGCATCACGGCCAGCGCCACGAAGGTGATCAGCAGGCCGATGCCATAGGCTGGAGAGAGAGAGAGAGAGAGAGAGAGAGAGAGAGAGACAGTCAGACAACAGCAGAGGGTCAATAATTCCAAAACCCAGTCATACCCAGTCAACTGTAAGGGAAATGTAACATGTGACCATAATATAATCATGTTTATGTATACTTGGATTGATCATCATTGAATCTCTAACAAATGTAACTTTGATGTTGCTGTTTCCTGTAGAACTGAGTGAGTGTTGGCCTGATTACTCCAGTCACAGTAATCTAATTAGTCCGGACACAGTGTGATAGTAATTAGCTATTCAGGCATTATGATTGATGTAAGGAACTACTTTGATGTTCCTTACACAAATTCACCTAACAAAGACCTTACAGCACGGGGGATTTGTGGTGGTTGTAGACACTAAGAAGGGATCTTGGAGACAGATGTTACACTCCAGGGGTCTGAGAGCAGGGGACAGGATACCCGTCACCTATTTCCTTTATATCAAAGAGGCTGATCAATAAGTTTGTTCCTCTCTAGGAGGAGCTTGAAGATGTTTGAAGTGCTGCTTCACCTGTGTCATTAACTGTTTAACAACCCCCTCCCGAATGGGTGGGGTTAGCCAAATGTATAAATACCAACCACTGTCTTCTGTCTGGGTGCATATGACAAACTCAACTCTGTTGTATGTACCATGCTCGAGCATTAAATGTGTGACAATACTGTAAGAGAATTGTGTCTCGTTTCCTCCTTGCTAAAGGTGGGATTGTAGAAATTGCCACGACAATTGGGGGCTCGTCCGGGATGCCTAACTCATTCACGCTTCAAACCATTCTCAAGACCAAGTTTAAATCTGCGCGCAGTCGGTGAGGGGATTTTCTTTTTATTAATTATTATTGCCCAAGACCCGAAGTCTACCTCTCCTGAAGGGCAAGTCGTAATCGACTCCCAGGGTGAGAAGAGGCTGCTTGTGAGATTATGGAATGAAGATTGTTCGATACGGCATCTGAAATTTTTCTTTGAAGGAGGATACAGTATTGAAGAGCACGGGGTGACGCGTGAGGTAGAGTGACATTACTTAGGGGTGATGACCCATTGATAAAGGAATTAATAAGAATAATATCAATTAATGTCATCTATGTGCTGGTAAGTGAGTGACTGCGAATTGAATTTAAATGGGGAAACTTAATAGCAAACCTTTTACTGAAGTGTGTGATCTAATGGGATGTGCAAAAATTATGTGTGAGAAACATGGTGATGACTCCTGTAAACAGCTTCTGGTGTGGATAGAAAAGTTTGCATTTTCTGAGAACGGTAGTTTTAGTTTAAATCAAATACAGGCGCTACAGAATAAAATGGAAAAATATGAGAAAATGAAGGGTAAAACCAAAATAAATTGGATAGCATTTATGAAATGGAGGAGCGAATCTGAGAAAAGGAACAGACAGCAATGTAGTACACAGGGGGGCAACAGGGAGGGGGGTGCAACTAATCAATGTCCCCAGCTCTCACATTCACAGAAAGAACTGGATCTTCTCCCTGCCTCTGCCGCTCATCAAAGTCGCCACAACCAACAGCCTGCTCTCTCATACCGAGACATCCAAGGACAGTCGGCCGCAACAGGAGGGGCAGCATCCGCACCACCCCCATATCACCAGAAATTGGATGAGGCAGCTGCAACCATGACGGCACAACACAAACTCAGCCCCATATCCACAAGAACAAGAGCACGCGACGTCCACAATCTTCCGATGATTGAGGTGCCAAATCCAAGATCAGACGGCGATGCAGTGATGTATGTCTACAGAGCCTGGACACCAGAGGAGATGCGCTGCATTTCCAGTGAACTGTCAGACATAGCGTCACAAGGAGGGCCTGCCATTTTCGAAGTACTGTCCCAAATTGTATAACAGTAAAGGCAGACTTTGAGAGAAACCAGAAGTCTCTTGCTCCACAGCATGAAACTGAAATGGCAAGGGGCCAAGTATAAAGGGACTGGCCAGGGACAGACATGCGCTATGACTGGAGAACAGATGCGGTTTCGCGGACATGTGGAGAGACTCTATGAGAACAACCTGCTGGAAAGGTGGTCAAATTGATTAAAGTCTTCAAAGATAACCGCTGAATGTTGCCACCAGAAGACCCTGACCACTGTGCGAGAGACTGTAACACGACAAGGCTGAAAAGGAGATCCACTGGACTTATTTTTCACGTATCCCAGAGACTGCACAGAGGATGAGGCATGGCTTGAGGCAGAGGCGGAGGAGACTCCAGATTCAGGTGAACGCACCCCCAACACCACACGTACAAACATTACAAAGAATTGTTTAACATGGCAAAAAGCAAGTGGATCTGAAGTTTTACCTGAAATATCTCTACAGGTAGCAGGCAAAATATCTAATTTCTGGTTGATTCTGGGGCCGCAAAACAACATTATCTTCCAAAATTGGTTGGTATATATATTTTCACTGTTGGGGCATCAGGCACCAAAATTAAATAATCATATACCACACCACGGTCTGTTACCAAAACAGATGGGGATATAAAATACATGTTGACTTGAAAATTTGTTAGGAGGACACCAAATGTGGTCTTAGGCTTGATTTTTGCATTGTAAACAGGAAGGGGTTTAAGTCACCAGAACATGAGATATCCATAGTGAATATGTACAACCAGATCATGGTTAGCCACTGTACCTACACCAATGGGACCTGTTACCCACTGGGCCAAGGTATATAACCTCAGATCTGCTTGAAATAGCACACACACACACACACACACTGCGTCATGCAAGTATCTGACTTACATTGCACAGCAACAGTTAGTGAAGGAACAGACATTAAAAAAAAAAACTGGTTCCAGTAAGATTAAAGAAAGCAATTGTATTAGTAGTGATTTGGTGTATTATGATAATAGATTGTAAGCATTGACTGTTGTGTTGACCCCACAATAGGCAAATCTTTAATATACTTAACCCATCAACAGATATATTTCTAGCTAAAGCAAATGATGTGCAGTGGGAAAATTTGGCACACATGGTCACTGAGTGTTCACAAGATTGTAAATGGGAGGATAGGGGAGAAGGAATTCAATATTCTTCCTCAATGCAAACACACAGATGCCCATTTTCAGAGCATTTTTATGGGGGAAAACAAAAATGTGTATTTAGAACAAACCGCTAAATTTAAACAAAAGGTTTGCAGTTTAACAATTGACTCTTCAGAGTTACAAAAAGTGCAACAAAATGTATGGACTAATGATAAGTATGATCTGGGATTATTTTAAACTGAACATCTCAATGTGACACCAAAGAGCCCATAACGTTAATGTTCGAGCGCACATCCACTCAATCCAGAAGCAGCAGCAGGTATAACACCAGAATTTTAAAACTGGTAGAAAACCGGAGTCATCATTCCATGTGCACACTCACCAGTAAGAATGCCTATTGAATAAATTAAAATAAAACAAAAAAGAGAGGATAATATAAAAGATTCTCTGGTTCCACCAGAAAGCATGTAGTTTTTGTTTATTTTGAATTGTTTATTTTGCTAATGCATTTTTCAGTGTCCCAGTTCATCCACACTCTCAGTATTGGTTTGCTTTCACAATTCCGGATAAATCATATACGTTCAGACGTATGTCCAAAAGTTTTGTGGAATCCCGCGCAGTCAGGTCACGGGTTATGCAAGTGAGTCTGGAGGACTTGGCATTACCAGCGGTAAGCAAGTGAGTCTGGAGGACTTGGCATTACCAGCGGTAAGCAAGTGAGTCTGGAGGACTTGGCATTACCAGCGGTAAGCGCGCTGATATAAATGTTGATGATTCGATGATTTGTTCACCAACAACACAGGCCTTTAAAGTCGACACAGTAGCATGCTAAAATATCTTGCAGACCAGGGCCACGAGGCCAGCCTGGCTAAGCTGCAATTTGTCCAGAAAAGTGTAACTTTCCTAGGACACAAAATTTCTAGTAGCGGTAAAAACATTGAGCTCAAACGAGTGGAAGCCATCCTAAAGATTCTAACACCGCGTTCTAAAAAACAATTAATGTAATTTTTTTAGGGATGACGGACTACTGTAAACAGTGGATCTGTGATTATGCATCCCTGGAGGCTCCACTCCTGTATGTTATGCATGGCCAAGGACTGACACCAACCGACAACCTGACGTGAATGACAGACGCTGACACAGCATTTACCTAACTACAACAGACTGACTTCGACACCTACACTGGGACCACCAGATCAAAACAGATCATTTACACAGACTGTAAATGAGAAACGGGGTTTCATGACAACAGTTTAGTGCAAACGACCAGTGGCGTATTTCTCCTCAAAGAAATTAGATAGCTTGGCATAGGGTCAGCCTCTCTGTCTAAGAGCAGAATGATATCAAGAGGTCACATTGTTAATGCCATATTCTGGATCGTCCATTCTGCTAGAGCAGCAACCTAATTCTATTAACAGCCATTTTACTCTGTAAAGTGTGAAGCTCACACTAAAGGTGATTCTGTTTTTTCAACAGGTAATGCTCAAGCAGATACAGCAGCAGAGGAAGCGGCAACTAACCAACATACTGTCATTGATATTCCTTTTTCCTTTCTCTCACAGATTTAGCAGAAGCACAGAGCCATGCTAACAACATAGAGAAAGCAGAATGTAAATGTTTTAACAATGTATGTCAATCTAAGGACGGCCGTCCATGTGTGTTTAAATGTTTATTTGTTGTTTTGTTTGTTTTTGTTTTATTGAAAATTGTCTGGTTTCCCAAACTACTCCTTTACGT
Organism: Pleuronectes platessa; assembly: GCF_947347685.1. Classification (NCBI taxonomy): domain Eukaryota; kingdom Metazoa; phylum Chordata; class Actinopteri; order Pleuronectiformes; family Pleuronectidae; genus Pleuronectes; species Pleuronectes platessa. The sequence continues at coordinate 6,313,781 of NC_070638.1, forward strand.
TTTATTTCAAAATGTTTACATTTTCTGACAGGCAACACTACAGGAGGCCAGGACGTACAACCCCCTGGCCAACCGTTTGATCACTTGCAAATGGGTTGCATTGAACTAACACCATGTGAAGGAAAGGAGCATTGTCATGTGGCTGTTGACATATTTTCCCTACAGGTAAAGCAGATGCCTCTGCAGTCGCAACGGTGTTAGTGCGAGAAAACATTTACCCTAGAAACAAGGGGTGGAGCAGTTGAAAGAGAACATTGGAACAATTAAAAACAAATGGTCAAGTGCTGTGATGACACAGAACTCTCATGGATCAAAGCACTACCATGAGAGGGAGGGGAAGGGCCCGAACAGGTATGTACTGTGTGGACATAACCAAAATGTTGAGCCTTATACACACAGGTAAATGCAGCAATCCCGCAACCAGCAGAGAGCCAGTTGCATAATTGGAAACCAGGAGACTGGGTGCTGATATAAGTCCGCCACTTGAGACGGAGGCCCAGGGAGAGAGTGTCGCTTCCCTCACAGACGAGGAACAAAGCAGAAGAAAGACGACCGCTCTCACTGAGGTGTAAAACCATACCAACAACCAACAGCTGTTGCAGATAAAGGAAGAAACGGCGAGAAAGAGACAGAAGGAACCAAAAAAAAAAAAAAAAAAAAAAAACAAAAAAAAAAAAAAAAAAAAAAAAGAGAAGAAAGACCAGTACCAACTCATCATAAACCAACCCGACAGTAAAATGGACATCATTTATTTTATCTTATAATTATTTAACAGAGCGCACAGACCAAGTGAGTTCAAAACTGACTGTAGAAAATATCCAAATTCAAGATCATTGTGCATGCAATGCTCCAACCACATGTAGAATTCCTAGCTCTGCCTGCTAGCTTCAATGACACAGAATGCTGGCCAGTAAGTAATCCAGAATATACTTTTTGCGTCATGGCAGGAATGTGGATAGCACCGTGGAAAACTCAAACCCAAATAATGTTCTTAGAATTTAAATCTGAATTATTGTTCAAAGCCTATATTTTCATCTAAATCCTCAGCCCGCAACTGCTCAGTCGCTTGGCATCCTCTGCCAGTGCATCCTATGTCAAATGTTTCTTCTGTGTACAGGATCCTAGCCAAATAATTACAGCAAATGCTTATTTAAATCAAACAAAAACTGTTTATTTTAACAGACAGTCTGCACTGCCAGAGAAGGTGTATTTAGTCTGTGGGGACCAGTGTTACAGCTGCTTACCAAGAGAATCCCACAGTCGTTTGTTCATGTTTTTGATTGCCATTTCTGTTATCACTTGTAAGATTGGTCTGATTCGCAAACAATGCACTTAGGCCATTGTTACCGCTATGCAAATTGACCTCTACCCTATCTCAGACTGGATTCCACCATATGATGATGTTGATAATATATCACACAACTGAAGTACCCTCAATCGTCAACTTCGGACAGAGTGGGATTTCCCCCACCTTATAAAGTGTTATTGATCCATAATGATCAAAATGACGGATTGTAAGGGAAATGTAACATGTGACCATAATATAATCATGTTTATGTATACTTGGATTGATCATCATTGAATCTCTAACAAATGTAACTTTGATGTTGCTGTTTCCTGTAGAACTGAGTGAGTGTTGGCCTGATTACTCCAGTCACAGTAATCTAATTAGTCCGGACACAGTGTGATAGTAATTAGCTATTCAGGCATTATGATTGATGTAAGGAACTACTTTGATGTTCCTTACACAAATTCACCTAACAAAGACCTTACAGCACGGGGGATTTGTGGTGGTTGTAGACACTAAGAAGGGATCTTGGAGACAGATGTTACACTCCAGGGGTCTGAGAGCAGGGGACAGGATACCCGTCACCTATTTCCTTTATATCAAAGAGGCTGATCAATAAGTTTGTTCCTCTCTAGGAGGAGCTTGAAGATGTTTGAAGTGCTGCTTCACCTGTGTCATTAACTGTTTAACAACCCCCTCCCGAATGGGTGGGGTTAGCCAAATGTATAAATACCAACCACTGTCTTCTGTCTGGGTGCATATGACAAACTCAACTCTGTTGTATGTACCATGCTCGAGCATTAAATGTGTGACAATACTGTAAGAGAATTGTGTCTCGTTTCCTCCTTGCTAAAGGTGGGATTGTAGAAATTGCCACGACACAACGCTTAAGCTGATGTTGAGTTCTTTCAGTGGGAGGGGGCTTTCTTGTTCTTGTAATTCATTCATTCTAAATTTTTTCCCCCATGCTTTTATTTTGAAAGTGACTTATAGCGTCCATAGACGTAACGTCGCTTAAAACTGTCAGACTCTCCTTCTGTATAAATAACAGTGAACTACAAAAGACAGATGTAGCCGAGCGGTTTGTTCTCTTATACTGTCAGGAGGCCTCCGCCGGGAAAGTACACGAGAGATGGTTCTGGAATCGGGACATCAAACCCGTTTATTTTCCTTCAGAGAAAGAGGCACAAGCTCTTACTGTGTTGTTTCGGGAAGTTTAAAATAAACCTGAAAACATCAGTTGAAAGTCTCAACCATCTTTCGGGGGATATGCTACAGATAGGTAGAGGATGGTTTTTCATTTTTTTTTCCCGTTAGTGGTTTTATTATGGAAGATTGATGTGTAGTTCCTGTTATAAGCAGGTTGGTGGTTGGGACTCTTGTTTTGAAAGGTGTTCTAACGGAAAGGGGTTCTATCGATAGAGAAAAGTGTGAGGGAAAATAAACGGGTGTGATGTCCTGATTCAATAACCATCTCTCAAAAACAGGGACTTTTTTTTTTTTTGTAAAAGTCTGTATTAGGAATCTCTCTTCACCGGCTCTGCAGTTTGTCTCGTCCACTACCCATCTGAATAGAGTTAATCATACCAGTAAGGAAACATCTCACCAAGTACAACATGCGCACACACACACACACACACACACACACACACACACACACACACACACACACACACACACACACACACACACACACACACACACACACACACACACACACACACACACACACACACACACACACACACACACACACACAGCTGTACGTACCGATAGTACAGCACACAAAGTAGATCCTGGAGGACTGTGTTAAAAGGTCAAACCTGTGACAGTACGCCACCAACAGACCTGAAGGGAGAAAACAAAGAATCTTACATTATATGAGGAAGTGACCTAATTGTGCAGATAATAAGTTATGGGAATTAAAATGTGTAACTGTTGTTATATAACATTAAATATGCAACCTTTGTGGTTGTTGAGTGTTTCTGCTCTCACACGGCGACTATATGAATGTGTCACACTCCAAGAATAGATCAAATGGGTCAAATGGGGTTTTAGGTTTTTTCTGCTGGTCACATATACAACAATGTGATCTTTGAACCGTTCGAGGCTCTAGTGCTGTGATGATGCATTTAATTACCTGGTACTAAGACGTCTCCAAAGCCCAGGAGGGAGAAGGGCCGGTCACAAAGAGCCAGGGGAGAGAAGTTCAACCTCGGCACTTTGAGCACCATGGGGAGCTGCAGAAAAATCAAAGTAGTGTCACTATCAACCCCTTTTCCTCTGAGCTGAGAGGAGCCGCTCAGAGCAGGAGGAGCGCTGGTGGATGTGTTATGTCTCTGTACGTTCACTACACCACCTCCCAGCCCAGGGGGAGTTGTGGAATTTGAAAACAAGCTCACCTTTTCATGGGTGGAGGAGTCGGAGGGACCAGCCGCGACCTCCACCATTATACTTTCCCCACTCTGTGGAGAGAAGGTTGTGGTCACGTGAGCACGATGCAGTGACAAGAGGCTGAAACTGTCTGAATAGGTTTTGAGTTTGAGAAGAAAAAAATGTCTGGACGTACCTTTGTAAATAAAGGTGTAATAAATACGAAGAAAACATCATAGACAAAAAGGACGGACAGTAGTAAAGTGCAGGCCTGCGGGGGGGACAGAATAATACAGGAAATTAGTTCATAAATATCACCAAACACGTTTTAACCTGTAATAGATTATGTCCACCTTGAACGTGGGGAGTCTGACGGTTTTGAGCATGTAGAGACAGAAGGCGATCCCCAGGAAGTCCTGCAGCACCCACGCCCACCTGGAGGACACACAGCAGCAGCCTGAGTCAAACAGCATCATCATCATAAACACCCAGGACACAGACAGATAGAGTCCCCATCATGTCCCACTCCACAGACACCAGCAGCAGAGGACACGTGTCCTTGAGCTTCAAGTACCGGGTGAAGTCGGACAACAGACAGACAGACTCACACACAGGCTCATTTCAGTGTAGATTTAGTGTAACTGGGGCTCCAGTTACCACACGGAGGGAGGAGAGAGACCCACACAGACAACTGACGTATAGTTACACAATGGAAGTAGTAAAGATTACAAATGGTTCTGGGAGAGAGGGGCGCATTTATGCCATCTGACTTTTTCAGGGCTCATACACATTTTGACCAATGGATTTCCATGACTTTTCAAAAATTTCAAACCAAATTTCCATGACCGAACATTTTGTGAAATCTCGGTGTGTACGCGAAAAGTGACAATGAGAATTCCAAGGCATACAGTACACCTTAAATGACACAAACCTAGGAAGCCTGTTTATATTTTGAGCGTATTTCTTTAAAAGCATATGAATTATTTAAAACTCAACGTAAATGAACGACATGAAAATATGAATATAACAAATTTCCATGTCTTTTCCAAAACTTTGGGGATTTTATTTTTTTCTATGACTTTTCCAGGCCTGGAAATAAACATGGCCTTTTCCAGGTTTTTCATGACCGTAGGAACCCTGCTTTTTAGACTCAATAAGACACTATGGAGGGGATTTGACCCGTTTTTCTTTACTCACTGGTCTTCGTTGCGAAACACCATCCAGGTGATGCTGACTCCGATGCAGAAGGCCGACAGCAGCAGCATGCGGATCTGTGGCCGCTTGTGCAGGTACGGGAGGTTGTTCTCTGGGATCCTGGGATCAGAACACAAATCAGGAAATGAAACCATAATAAAAGACATTTATCTTTAAATTAAAACGGTCAATCACAAACCAAAAAAACTGCCGATAGTGTCGTTTTTTTTTTAGGCTAACTGTTGAAATGCAATAAATAAATTCCTAAAATGATCTCTGATTGCATTATTGTAGGTTTATAATTCTAAATGTTGAATACACAATTATTTAGAGAATATGAAATAAACAGAGTAGATCATAAAAGTCTGACATAGGTTTGTTTAGGTTTGAGAACTTGGGGAAATAAGTTTAAAAAAAACTATGAGGTTCTGACAACAGACGTCTGGGCAGACGTTAGCTTCCAGAGCCGAGCCCGATGTGAACGCTCTCACCTGCACTTGCCGAAGGGAAGCCTCCTGACAAAGGGCCACATGCAGCTGTAGAGGCCGACTGAGGAGGCCAGACAGAAGATGCCGATAACCCAGATGGCTACAGTGAGGAAACAGTGGAGGAGGTTTAGTGTTATGACATGATATCCACTAATACTCAGGAAAGACAGTCTGAAAAATGTTTTCCTTAAGTATTTGAGTTTAAAATTGAGGGAAGGAAGTATTATCACACATTGTTATGTGAGCTTATTTGCATTTTAATTCTAAATCTTGTTTTTTAGCTGCTCAGAAAAAAAACGCTGATAGACAATAAAACACAATTCTAAAACCACCTTATTCATTGGTTCAATGTATTTTAGTCTCATATTTGATGAGCACCAGAATCCTACTTGTTATAATGTGTGTTGACATCAGTGTTGTGTGTGTGTGTGTGTGTGTGTGCTGTGTCTACCCAGGCTGTCGTAGAAGAAGTAGAGAAGCACCAGCATGCTGCAGCACATGACCACGAACACGCAGATCATGATGGGGGTGACGTCCACCGTCTCCTCGTCCTGCTTCTCCGCGCCGTCGTCCCGCTTGTGCTTCATGTAGCGTCTGCAGGAGAAGTGAGAGTCAGCGTTTTGGACGATGGGATCTTGTTTACAACTTCTCAAGCCTGATGAGCGGCATCTATAAAGACAAATGCTTGTTGTGCCAACTGTAGAAAACAGATCTGCCAGCTTCAACTGTTTTACAAAACCGTTTTCACTGAAGACCAACCTCCAATCAATCGTCAATATTTACCATGATTTAGCCGACTAGCAGAAATACCCTTGGTGCCCGACAAACACACGCTTATATTCCAAAATATTTTTGCCCCTGGGTCCCGTGCGTCAGAGACCCCATCTGACTGGGCCCTCAGACACCTTGGCCTCGGATTGGCTTAAGCCAATGAGTCACTTATAACGCTGCCCTTTGGAGGAGTTGTAAGGAGTCAACACAGACAAACATAAACACACACACACATACACACACACACACACACACACACACACTTATATGAGGAAAACAGAGCAATCACACACTGGTACTTCTTTGCCAAGAAGACGATGACTAATCTTCCCCAGAGACGACTCCTCTGAGAAATGAACTGTCATTAAACTCAGAACGGAGGGAAAAAGAATGGTAAGAACAGGAAAGAGACTTTGTGTCATGTCTTGAAATAATCTAAATGGTTGTGTTGTAGAAAATATTGATTTACAATTCTATAATACAACCTAAATAAATGGAAAAACAAGCATCATAGGCTTTTTTCAAAACCTAAATCTTCGGGAAATTGGATTCAGACATTTTCTAGAGTTTGCTTAAGTTATTTCAATCAGCTCCCAGCATCCTGTCCACTCACTTCTTGCGGTCTCTGGGTCTCTGCTGCCGGCCCAGTAGCCTCCAATGGCGACCGTCCCTACTGCCATCAAGAAGATGATCACCATGTTGTAGTCCAGCACCGGCTCATTGGGCGCATACATGGCCACAAGGCTCTCTTTACCAAACCTCTGTGGGAGATAGATGTAGGAGTTAGAATGAATCAAGCCAAGAAGTCAAAATGACTCAGATTTGTGTTTTGGTTTCTTCTGCTACGTGATAACGACAGAGTTCTAAACCTGTCCGTCTCTGTCCGACTGTAATAAACACTACTGAGCAATCAGAACGAGAGACACTGATCCATGTAATGTAGTCGACCTCTCACCTTGCTTATCTCGAGCATGTCAGAGTAGCTGAGCAATGCTACAGGGATGTCAATCTCCTCATACTGGGTCCTGTTTCCTGCTGGTGGTGTCTGCAGCGAAGGATAAAACAAACAAAAAACGTTGATTTCTGTTTTCTGATGGTGAAACAACAGCTTTAAACAGTATAAGTTATATTCAGGTTACCAGTCTGTCCTTGCTGACGATGACTATCCCCTTGGCACCGTTGATCTGGGCCAGCCGGACCTTTTCATAGAAAGTGCAGTTGCCCCGCATCACCATGGGGATGCGATTGGGGAAGCCCCCCTCCGGGACGTCAGAGGGCGAGCACAGGATCGATGATGTCAGGTCATGGACCGGCAGGCGTGACTACAAGACAAGGTAACAAAATCTGTTATGGAACATTTCTTATGACGCGGCATTGAATGTTTTATTTCCCGTCAGACTGGATCCAATTATCTGTCGCGCAGGTTTCACTGCTGATGACAAACACACAAACTATTCCTGCCTCGACTGAGGGGTTTAACCAAATGAAAACATCTTATCATTTAGATAATTCAGGCATATTTTCCTCTCGGGTGGAATTACTGTAAGTCATTATATCATTATCAGTCATGGAGATCTCTAACATCTGCAGCTGTCAGAGGACAAACCGGCACCAGAGTCACCAGGCTTCCCAAACAGGATTGTATTGATCACCTGGACATCCCAGTGTACTGTTGTTGGTCTCCCCTGTTCTGATTGGCTGTGAAGTAATCTCAAAGTTATCTTTGTGTATGACTGTGAAGTGAACTTGGTTACAGCTCTGATTCGCGACTTACTGCCTTATTGAGGTCCTGAGGTAGACGTGCCCACTGGGAGTTGAAGAAGATGCAGTAGTCCTTTCCTTTGCTGCTGCTCTCGTCACTGAAGTGGGCCATGCCGTACTCCCCCGCCACCTGTCAACGCACCAGCAAGGTTAGTGTCACACCACAGGTCCATGAGATCAACCATTACTACCAGCAGCACCATATAGATATTTAGTTTATGTGATACAAAGTGGAGAAAAACCATAACGTTTGTAAATGTTTAACCCGACTCTCTGCCGCACATTAAAAACTTTTTACAAAACATTAAATCCAATTATGTACTTGCACAATTTCTTACATATCGATTGTTAAATTGTTTAAAAGCACACCACGATAACTATTCATATTTGATTACTCAGCCCTAAATGCACAGATATGATGATGATTATCGATAAAGGTAGCGATATGAACATGTCTATCTTGTTGTGTATCTAGCAACATCCGACCAGAGGAGAATAATGACCACTAATGGGAACAAAGCATATGCATTAATAAATATATACTGAACCTTTCTTATATTTTTGCAAATTATATTGTGATCATTATTATTACGGTTTAATAGCCTAGCCCTAAATGCATATACATCTATATATTTATATTGAACCTTTGTGATATTGCGATTGTTGAAAAGTATATTGTGATCATTAGAATGACTGTTATATTACAGAGCCCTAACTGCGCATTAATCGTGATGATCACACATTTATCTACCGATAAGAGAACATTGATCTTGCGGAGCCTCTGGCCACATCAGAGGAGAACAGTGACCACCAGTGGAAACACGATCTGCTCCATCGCAAGTTGACTTTTTAATATTTGATGCGGACACGTTATGATCGTCAGTCTAATCTCTGACCCCTCTGGTCGTGTCATGTCCCCCTGTCGCCTCCTGGCCGCTGTTAGCTAACACATCTGAACCGCGTGCGGTGCGTGGTGATCGACACTCTGGAGTCAGCGAGGATCCGGATCCCGGGTGGACGAGATGCGGGCAGAAGGTTCCCGGGGCCCTCGGTTGGGATCTCCGCTAGCTAACGCTCATAGCATCCCGGCTACCACCGCTCCTCCCGGGGACACGGGGGAGGTAAACACGACTGGAGAACCCCCCACCCCCCCTAGCGGGATCGACCCGGGGCCGCAACACGACACAAACAGGCGGGTACACGTTCCCCGGGTGGTGTCGCTCACCTTGTGGACGAGGAGAACGGCCCAGAGCAGAGATTCATGGACCCTCATGATGCGGAGCGAGCTGCTGCTTCCCCCATCAAACACAGACCACTGGCCGCCAGCGACAACCCCCACCAGCTGGTCCGGCGGGACACGCCCACCTCGGAATGCGGCCACGTTTATTGGCTGCTGCGTCGTGACAGAGGGAGTAAGCGCATCTCTGATTGGTTTAAGTCGGAGTCAGTCAAAATAAATGTAACTTAAATGTCCTCTTATTAATAAACATAATTATAATAATAATGAACCAAGGTAAAATGAGCCGTTTAGGTTTAATGTTTTTTGTTTTGTTTTATCCAGCACAGACGTGTTTAACTTGGGAACAACACAAAACATGAAATCAAAAGCAATGACTGAGTGTTTTTACTTAATTCTTATGTATTTTAAGTACTTTGGTACATTTGGTACAGTCTTTGGGAACATGATTAAACCTGGAGAGTTTATGTGCTGCATATGTCCTGGTAGCTATAAGGTGGGTTATGGTTATTCCCAGCAAGATGAATCCCTGCAGACGGGGGAATAAGAAGAGAGGCTCCAGCTCTGCTTTCCATCCACAACCATCTATTTTCACTGTAATTACAGTTTACTGAACATGCAGGCCCCAGTGTAACCTCTGATTGATCTTCAACCTTTGGCCTTGTCAACCACAAACTCTGTGAACACTTGAGATTATTGTAGATATAGTATATGGACATACTTTTCTGAAATGATTTGTACTCTGATGCCCTTATTAAGGTGTGAGATTGAGCCTATTTTAAATATGAAACATTCCCTGGTGGTCTAGTGGTTAAGATTCCTCACTCTACTGGTCAGGGAACTTCTGTTCAACACAATTATCTCGTCTACTTTGTGTAAGCATGTTGTAGAAAACTCCCCTCACTTCATATCCTTCTTCCTTGGACCAAATCCTCTGCTACTAACCTATACTGTCATTACACTGCATGTTATCATAGTTCGGATGAAGGTGTGTGGTCACATGAACAGCTTCTTAATGAATCACGTGGACATTCATCTGTTTTACTTGTGATACAAAGCAATGGTCTAAATTCCAAGGAGACTTCTAGAAACCAATTAATGTCAATGTAAATTTTAAAAACGATATTAAGTAAAATTGTCAAACAAAGACATCAGATGTGTCTTTTGACGGTACTTGTTTTCTAACCAGCAACAGATATTGTGAAAGGGCAGGGTTCGATATCTTTTTGTCTGTAAGGGGGTCTCTATCTCGTAAAAAAGTTGGCGCACCACGCACATAGCCTACCAAGGCTTTTGCGCACGGTAGGCATTGGCTGTATATAACTTGACACACACACACAACAGACGGACACATTTTTGTACAGAAATTGATTTATTTTAATTAATTTCAATATCTTATTGATTGTAATAGTCCATATACATGTAGCCCTATAGTCAATTCCCTGTTAAGACTCGGCTTTTACCTGAGTTCACTTTAAACCACCTGAATAATGTCTACTCATGGAAATGAGGAGTCCATAACACATTGTCAACTATTTACAAATAATTTATTTAACCAAAGCAGTCATTTAGTTGAAATAATAATGATTCGCTAACGGAAATAAGATGTAGTTATGTTTAGGCTATTTAAACTATATTTAGTCCCCTGTATAACAAACTTAGCTATGTACGAGGTAGGTCTTTTAACAGCTCATTTGTTTTGAATACACAAGTATCCACCATCGCTACAACTGTGTACCCATCATCCATATCGTGTTGCGACTTTGACAGAAGTTTTCTCCTGTTAGTACAACACGTTTGTGTCGCTTGTGCTGTATGTAGTGTAATTCATCTTAATTTTCACCCTGACTCAGTATGATTGATGCACACAGAGTACAAAAGGAGATGTGTTGGTAGTAACATTTAATCCAGGATGCTGTGCTCTCAATGCATACTGCATGTGACTATGCAGTATTCTTTCATTAGCAAAGCAGGACAACAGCTGGAGTGCAGCTGTTTGGTCACAGCCATGGAAACCTAAGTAATGATACTGATGTGTTATGTAGTTTCTCAGGTTTGTGCTGCAGAAAGATTGCAATATAGTATGTTGGGCATGGACTGCCTGATTTACCCCTGTAGTGTCCATGTTTAATTCATGGACACTACACATACTGGAAATTAAAAGTAGAATGAAATGTTTCTAGAATATCTAAATAGTTGACGGGGAATTTACTGTTAGTCGACTTATCAATTCATTTATTAAAAGCTAATTTCCCCCTGCTACTTAGTCTATACGGTTTTTATATTGTGTTTTATTTACATTGTATATATTGATTTATTTTTGTCGTGCACTGGCTGCTGGTTGTACATCAAATTGGCCTTGAAGGATAATAAAGATTTTCTTTTATGGACAACTTTAGTTAATCGCAAGCTGCACAAACCAAGCAGGAGCAGCAGAGGAACCCAGCAGCCAGCAGGGGGCAGCCTCAGGACATCACATGGAAAGAAGCTGCAGCAGACTGTGATTCTTGTAAGGCGTCAGAAGACGAAGAAGGTTGGAAGCTACTGGGTTATTCTCTAACAATAGGTTTTTAAAGCATGTTAAATCATCCAGTATCTAAAATCCCAAAATATAAAAAGTAACTTCTAAGTAAGGCTGTCGAGTATAGACACACACACGCAGGATCTGCGCAATGGTCTTCTGCGCACATGTGCGCAATGGTCTTCTGCAGGATGTGCGCGCGCAGTTTTTTTTTTTTTTAATTTAATAAAAAAAAAATTTGAATTAAATTAAATTAATTTGCCTGCAAAATAATAATAATCCTTACAATTTCAATAGTCAACTGTCTGTCAGTGCTCGGGCCCTAATAAATAAAATAGTGTGACATTTTTATCCCTCTCTCAGTCCATCACTTTGATTCAGATTAAAAGATTTCTGGTGAAGGATATCTCATGAATGCTGCAGAGCATTAGAGTGAAGTGTAATTTCCCTATTTTAAAGTGGAAAGAGTTTGAATTGTAGTAAACTAACAGAGTGAGCGAGTGTATATTTTAAGGATAGGTGGAATTATGCTCAGTTTAATAACTGTAAACTGAAATACTTTATAAGACTGATATCATTTGAAAATATGCACCGTTATCCCCAGGAAGACGAGACATAGTGTTGCATTGAGTTGTGCTTTTGAAAAGTGTTTGGTGATAAATGAATAAAATAAAACAAACTAAAAAACAACCTAAAAAGACTGCGTGAAATGTGTTTGAAGAGCTAATTGTGAAAGTTAAGTTACAAAGCTGGTTTTACCGTAATGAGTCAAACAGCGTGGTTCCATTTGAAAAGATTCCCTGACTACAGTCGAGATGGCGAATCTCTCTTTTGAGATGTTAGTGACCCAACTGGTGCAACAGTTGTTTCACCCTAATCCAAATCAGTTATGAGTTCGGACCCAGCTCCTGTGTCCACTTGTGTCCTGGTTCCACCCATGGCAGCGTAGTGGCGTGGGGCTGGCTCATCCCTGTGGCCCAGGGAACGCATTTCTCCGTGCTGGTTCAGGGGTAAATGATGCTGGTCTTCACAGGTGACTGAGCTACGCAAGCCTGTAGCCGCAGCCCCTGCACAGTAGATTATGTGCTTGTGTTTGAGGAACTAAGCACAATAAGAAGATCGACAAATTATTTTGTGCGTGTACGTGTCATTTTCAGAGAAAATATTTTCTACTTTACTACATATATTTGACCGCCTTACTTAAAAGTTACTTTTATTTTTGGCTTTTAGATACTGGATGATTTAACATACTGCGTTCGTTCATGCACAACACTGCCTATACCTGCCGTTAGCGTACCTATAAGTCAAAGCAGAAAAACATGGTGCAGATAGAAGTTTTTTCTCTGGGTTAACTCTGTATCTAATATTGGTTTTTCAGTGTTGTGTGGTGTGTTATGTTGACGTGTATGATCTCAGTCAGTTTGTAAACTTTGCTGTTGCATGCTGGATCTTGTTCATTGACGTACCGCAGCGGCTGATTCACTCAGCATGATGTCATTCCATATGTCCCTCCTTCTGCTGCACTTCTACCTGCAGCAAGTCACCCAACAGCACCGGAACTGAACCATCTCTGCCTTCACAACACAAACTGCAGCTCCAGTCGCTGCTCACATGCAGCCTGTAGGTCTCTGCTGTTGAAAAAAACAACCCCATACATTCCTGCTCTGACTCTACATAGTATTAGGCCAATGCACAATGGAAAACTCTACCTCCTATTTCCCCCAAAGCATTTCCACTTAATATGAAAGCTGTCATCAGTGTATATATATTCTATACCCACATTATATTTCATTGCTACTCTGTGTGTTCAACAGATTTGACCTGTACATGAAAATTAAACCCAAATTAATGTATGCATTTACAAATTATAAAATAATCATTGATGTTAGGTCCCTGTATGAATCATTGATAGTCAGACATCATAACAAGTGTTTTTGCTGAATTCAAAATGTATAAAAGATTCATAGGGCAAGAGATCAACAAATAACAATAATTGTGATTACTTCTTTTCTCATCGGGATTTTGCTGAAATCACACGAAGAACATTACTACCTCAAACTTGAAGTATATAAATTAATCTTTCTTGTACCAAACTGTGCCTATATGTCTTAATATTATTATGGTTCTGATAATTAATTTAATATAATTGTTGTTGAGGTTTTTGTTATTATCATAATTTCTCTTATCATTATTATTAGTAGTAGTAGTAGTAGAAGAAGTAGTAGCAGTAGTAGTAGTAATATTAGTTGTAGTAGTAGTAGTAGTAGTAGTAGTAGTGTTACATAAATATCACTCGACTGCCAAGACAAACCCTAAATTTCGAGGCTTTTATTTTGAAGGCGGAACGGAAGCTGTGCGTCCCCCTGTGTCTTCCTGACACGGTTCAGTCTCCAGTCTTCTCAGAGGAATGCGGCTCTCGCAGCTGAACTGAACCGTGAGTGTCCGTTTCAATGTTGTTTCTGAGTTGTATACGTTTCACCTTGAACTTTGTTGACTTTGTCCAAATGTCATTAATCGTATTCTGTCCCAGCGATAGCCGGTGTTTGTACGGGTTAGGCTTGTTAGCTACACCGGCTAGCGTTAGCTTCCTTCCTCCCGTCGCCGGGGACTCGCTTCATTCCTTCATCTAAAACAACTTGTTTTGTTCTCTTGTTGATAAAAGTCCGAAGTTTGTCACTTTTTCACGTGTTTCGTCTTGTGACTGTGACATAAACTTGATGTGATGTAACGTTTTCTAACGATAATCCACGAGGGAACTGTCTCCACTGCCTGGAACACATCAGCATCTCGTCCAGAGCTCGAATCAGACATTCTGTGTTTTTTTATTTTTAATCGTCAGATCAAATTAGATTTAAATGACCCGTTCTGTGAATTGTGTGTGTGGCGGAGCTCCAGCCTCTTTAACTGAGTCAGAGATGGAGGGTCCGGGGAGGAGGTGATGTCAGTGGCTCTGGAATGCGGAGCTCTGACATCAGCCTCGAACTCTCTTAAAACTCAAGCTGTGTTGATTCAGGCCAAATAAGGAGGAAAGAAACCCAGGTGAACGGACGCGAGTTCCTCAGCAGGAGGAAACTGGAGTTTTCTGACTTTTAAACACACGTTAAATCCACTTACTTTGTGTTATTTGGGTCACTGGGCTGTCAGACTGGTTTCAACTCCACAGCCTCTGTTTTTTTTTTTTTTAAACATATCTTTCTTTTCCTCTGCAGTGAATCTCGAGGCATCGCTCCCTTCACATCATGGCTGGCTTCAGGCAAGAGGATGTGGAGTTGTTTTATGAGATGGAAGAGGAGCTGGGCAGGTATGTAATGCTTCTCACACATAACATTGTGAATAGAGATGTTATGAAAACTTTTCCCCCTTGAAAATTGCATGAATGCAAACAAAAGTGACCTGTATGATTACCTGAACTGAACCGTGAACTACCTCAGATATAAACAGGACCAAAAATATTGAAGCGTGTGTCAACAACACATTGAAAACAGCTGACACTGCTTGGTAGTTTGTCAATGACTTCCTATACTCAACTTTGTACCTTAGCCATTTTTCTTCTGCAGTAATGCAGCAAAAGTGTGACATCACTGTCTCTCAATGTGCCTTTCCACCTCCGCGGTGGTGTAGTGTCTATGCAAAGGAGAGGAGTGTGTGTGTGTGTGTGTGTGTGTGTGTGTGTGTGTGTGTGTGTGTGTGTGTGTGCTCAGAGAGAAAGGTCTGCAGATGATAAATGGGAGAAAGTAAAACTCTCTGCACAGTAACACATTGTGAAATTCACCACAAGTCCACATTTATCCAAAGTATCTGTGTTGTTATATGAAAACACTGATCACCGATCAACCATGATTTTCTCATTCCCGTCTTCCTGCAGTGGACAGTTTGCCATTGTTCGCAAGTGCAAGGAGAAGAGCACAAGCATCGAGTACGCGGCCAAGTTCATTAAGAAGCGGCGGCTGTCGTCCAGCCGGCGGGGGGTGAGCCGCGAAGAGATCGAGCGAGAGGTCAACATCCTGCGGGAGATTCAGCACAGCAACATCATCACTCTGCACGACATCTTTGAAAACAAGACGGACGTGATCCTGATCCTGGAGCTGGTGTCTGGAGGAGAGCTCTTTGACTTCCTGGCTGAGAAGGAGTCTCTGTCCGAGGAGGAGGCCACTCAGTTCCTCAAACAGATCCTGGATGGCGTTCAGTATCTGCACTCCAAACGCATCGCCCACTTTGACCTCAAGGTCAGTGCAGTGTGTGGTTATGACGGCTTGTTTCAGACACTCTGGATAAATGAGGTGTTGGAGAGAAGTTGAGTGGAGGTGTTAGAAGAAGTTAGTGTTGCTCAGAGGAGATTGAATAGCTGACTTAAATCAATCAAGTTGCCACAGACGTGACTCCAAATCAGCTCAAATGTTGCTCTGTTTCTGGTAAATTATTATTTCTTAACTTATTTCTTCCTCCTGTCATTGTTTTACTTTTCAGCCTGAGAACATCATGCTGCTCGACAAGAACGTCCCAAACCCCAGGATCAAACTGATCGACTTCGGGATCGCTCATCAGATAAAAGCAGGAAACGAGTTCAAGAACATCTTTGGAACGCCAGAGTTTGTCGGTGAGATCCAGTTTCACCTCTTCCTTATACATTTAACACAGTTCAAATGTTCCACGTTGAAAAATCCCAAATCAGTTTTCCTGCTCCTTTGTGCCCACGCTGGCAAGAAGGATCAGTTTGTCTCAGATCTCCACATCTGGTTTGAATTAAAGTGCTCATTCCTCTGTGCTTTACAGCGCCAGAAATAGTAAACTATGAGCCACTTGGACTGGAGGCGGACATGTGGTAAGATGTCAACATGTTTTTTTCACTCTAAAGCTTTATGCTGTTTATAGTTTCCACTCACGTTTGGTTCTTTTCTTCTCCCCAGGAGCATCGGAGTGATCACGTACATTCTGTGAGTAGTGACATCAAGAAAAAACTGAAATCACCTCATTCCTCCACCGTAAGTGATGTAAATCAAACTCTGTCCCTGTTAGGTTGAGTGGTGCTTCGCCGTTTCTGGGTGAGACCAAGCAGGAGACCCTGACCAACATCTCAGGCGTCAACTATGACTTTGACGAGGAGTATTTCAGCAACACCAGCGAGCTCGCCAAAGACTTCATACGCCGCCTGTTGGTCAAGGATCCAAAGTAAGAACATCTAAACAGTTAATGCCACAAAACCCGAAAAGAAAAACACATTTATAAAACAGTGAAAGTCCCAATGTCCTAAATATTCTCACACTGGGGGATTATTTTGTTTTTTTTAAGGAAGAGAATGTCGATTAATGACAGTCTTCAGCATCCCTGGATTAAGGTGGGTGTTCAACATTCAAATTTACATAAAGACGTAGAATCATATTTATTTTTATAATTGTCCAGAGATATTTAATATTCTGAAACTGCTGAGAAAGGAGTCAATGCTTTTGTGTCGACCTAATTAGGTTATTGTGATTTATTGTTCTGCTCTGTGAATACAATTAAAATGCTGCAGCCCATCTTCTAACAAAGACACAGCACAGGCAGCATAATTCTGTCATGTTCGCCTTTCTTCATTAGCTCATAATGAAATTTAACTCCCCGGATTCTACAATCACACTGCGTGAACACAAAACCTGATCTGATCTGAGTGTTGATATAGAATGCCATAGTGAAAATTAATTAACTTGTCATAGAGGCAATATTGTGATTAAATAGATACCAAACATTAGCAGGGTAATTTTTTTTTGATATGGCAAAATTAAAAGCACCAAAAAACATAAAAAATCGCCCTCCACTCCCAATATTTATAATTCAGTTTAACATAATAAATATTACCTATAAAGTGCAATAACAACCTATAAATATGTGCCCATATTGATATTGTAGTAGAAAGGTATGTCGGTGAAATTAGGTCATTTACAAAAGCTTTATTATCCATTACAAAGTCACTCCACCCTCACTGCAACAAATCCTGTCGTTAGTTTGGTCACATTTCCTATAAAAAGCTAATTTAAGACATGAAACCTGTTTGTTTATGCACCAAACTAAATATCAACTTAATATATTTTAATCTGATTTCCGACCCTGATGTGTCTCCGTATTTCAGTCAAAAATCCAGATTATCAGTCTTGATATCTTATATCAAATTTCCATCCTTATTTCAAAATGTTCTTTTCCCACTCTCCAGGTGATCAAGAGGAGGAACGTGCGTCCAGAGGAGAGAGACCACAAGCCTGAGCGCCGGCGCCTGAAGACCACTCGTTTGAAGGAGTACACCATTAAGTCTCACTCCAGCATGCCGCCGAACAACACCTATGTCAACTTTGAGCGCTTCTCCCAGGTGCTGGAGGAGATCGCAGCGGCAGAGGAAGGCCTGAAGGACCTGGAGCGCAACCAGCGCTCGTGCCAAGAGGATGTGGCGGCGCTACTGTCCATCTACGAGGAGAAAGAGGGTTGGTACAAGGAGGAGAACCAGAGCATCTCCAGCGACCTGAGCCACATCCGCCAGGAGCTGCAGCGCTCCCAGACCCAGCGCAAGAAGTGCCAGGAGGAAGCCCGAGGCACCATGCAGGCTGCCAACATCCTCAAGCGCAAGTTTGGGCGCCTGGAAAACCGCTACGATGTCCTGGCCGAGCAGGTGGCCTCCGAGGTCCGCTGGGTGGAGGAGCTGGTCAAGTCCATATCTGCAGAGAGGGACGGGCTCAGCTCTGGCAGCATGCCCTGAGCTGGGCTCACATCCAACAAAGACACTTTTAATCTCAAGTATCGTCCGGCCTGTCTTCTCCGCATGCGTCACACACAGCAGCGTGTGAGTGGGTCAGTCGTCCTCATAAGCTAGGCAGCTGCTTCCAATCAGGAAAGATGTTCCGCCATTTTAGTGTTACATCGAGAGAAACCAGCAAGAAGCAGAGAAGCAATATACTGAACCCATTCCCTATTGAAGAGGCTCATTCCTGTGTTTTATACATTAATTTATAATTTTAAAGATTTCACTTACTGTAATGCAGCTGTCATGCATCCAATTACACAAAATCATTTGCAAACCACATTGGGATTCTGTCGGTTTTGTAAATAGTTTTAGTTTTTTTTAGTTATCTCTTCAGACGCTAAATTCAGCGAAATTTTCAAGAGCTTTAAAAGTCATTGACTATTTATCCATTTACATGCATTTTATATTTGATTACAGCTGATTTTAAATCTTAAATTCTGTCACATGTTGGAAAAGAGCGTTGACTGTAACGGATGAAATAAATCCAAACTGAGTATAGAAGAGTTAGCGCAACACTTAAGTTTACTGGTCCATTATTTTGGAAGTACCATATACGTTGGTTAAAGAAATCCAGGGAAAGAAGTCATAAAATACATTTGAACATTAAAAACTAAGTAAATATTTATGAATTATTTGTTTATCATGGCACAATGTATCCTTTTATATATTTTTTAATTGCTTGTTGTAAGTGATATTTCCCCATTTACCTGCTGTCATCTGTGTACCAGCTGATATAATTTGAAAACTTCCCTCAGAACTTACTTTGAAACTAATCCGAATTGATGGACCTGTAGAATAAAGATGTTACCGGGTTTGAGAATGTACAAGCTCACCTTTGCGGTGCCTGTAAACTGATGACATTTCTATCACATTGATATCGCTCGATGTCTTAAACGCAACAACGTTTGCACAGTCTCCTTGTTAACCAAATCATGTGTGTGGAAACTTTCTTTGTGAACGGTATCTCCTCTTAGTTTTTCTGTTTCCAGTCAGACCATCCCTGCACACCTGAAACATTCCACCGTTAAGTTTCACATCCTGGCAACACATTCCCCATGTCGAGCATAGAACGTAAATAACGTAGTCAATAGTACTTTTCAGTAGAGAGCTGTACTCCTTTGCACTTAAACAATTATAGCAATGTTCCAAAATATATTTTGATTTGTGAAGATGTAAAAATGGCCTGTCTGGGTTTGTGTCAAATAAACAAAGTTATAACTGTAACATAGTCTTATGTGTTTTTTTTATGACCCTCTGCCAAGGGATGTCATGTTCACTAGGCAATCACAGTACAAATTATTATTCGCCGTATATATTTTTATTAGAATGATTTGTGCATTCTGCAGGATTAGTAATGTGTGCATTATAATGCATACCACACTAGGCAACGAATGACAATATATTATGTCATGCATTATATATTATTTGTCCTGTTACTCCTGCAATTTTGGCGCAAATATAAACAGCTCAAATGAGCTGTTTATATAAAAAAACACTTCAAAGGATTTATTAAGCAAATAATTATTTGTTGTCAGTTTGATATGATGTCACGGTGTCCTTAGCGTTAGAATCCTCTGATGTCTCAGATGCAAAGAGAGAACAGAGAGTTTTTGCCCTGAACATATCTACTAGTCTAGTATAGTGCTAGCGATAGCACCACCTACTGCCAAAAGGAGGTAAGCCTCGTTTTAAAACTAAATTCGATTTAGATAAAGTTTTCACTATGGGTTCTAACTTGATGACAGACGCAGGAAGTGAAGCGTTTGTCCTGCCGTAGTGCGCAAAACGCATGCAATGTGGAGACGTGCGCTTGGTCATTGATCACTCTCTTCACTAACTGCAACCGGCTTCAAAATGCGTGTGCTCGGGCCCGTCAGTGCTACAACGTAGCCCTAGTGTATAGTTGTTATTTAAATGAATGAGTGATACATGATAGCATGATGAAAACATAGTCTTATGTGTTTTTTTATGACCCTCTGCCAAGGGACGTGATGTTTTCACACAACACTAGGCAATTACAGTAAACATTATTATTCGCCGTATATATTTTTATTAGAATGATTTTGGCATTACACATATCATTCTGCAGGATTAGTATTGTGTGCATTATAATGCATACCACATTAGGCAATGAATGACATATTTGTCCTGTTACTCCTGCAATTTTTGTCGCAAATATATACAGATGAGCTGTATATATAAAAGAACACTTCAAAGGATTCATTAAGCAAATAATTATTTGTAATCAGTTTGCTATGATTTCACGGTGTCCTTGGTGTTAGAATCCTCTAATGTCTCTGATGCAAAGAGAGAACAGAGAGTTTTTGCCCTGAATAGATCTACTAGTCTAGTATAGTGCTAGCAATAGCATCACCTACTGCCAAAAGGATTTTTGGGATTTATTTTGTATTGAATGTCTGTCAATAGATCTCTTTCACCTAAATCTTAAACACTATTTAATTTTGTCACCTGTAGACATCGTTTTTTGCGGCGAAGTTCAAACGAGAGCAGAATATTCTTGCGAGAACAAATCCTCGACAACTACTATTCGACAAGAAGTCAACAACCAACCGAACAGAGGAGAGGAACCTGTGAATCAATTCTTGAACTTGAATTTCTTCTGTGCTTAATCAAGAAGAAGTTATTGTCTCCGTTGTGAAATATGCAACAACAAGAAACTGTGAGTAGCCCCAAATTTGAACTCATCCGAGCCATGGATGAGACAAAGGCTCTCAGAGATGGACCCTCGTCTCTGAAGGAGCAGGTGGAGCAGCTGCAGGAGCAGCTGAGGGAAAAGGATGATCTCCTGAAAAGAGAGACCAGGGAGCAGAGTAAAATATTCAGAGCCTACGCGGACTGCCTGTACGAGCTCACTGTTAGTGAAACCAAGTGTGGGATACTTGAGGCAAGTCTGCACCAGGAGCCACCTCAGCACGAGATGAGCTGTAGCAGAGAGGTGGAGATGGAGAAGGAGAACCAGCTTCTGAAGGAGGAGGTCGACCTGCTGAAGGTTGGACAGAGGAGGCTGGAGGATGAGCTGATGAACAAGAACCAGCTCATCGTGAGTGCTAATGAGGAGAAAAGAGCTCAAACCAGCGCTTACATTGACTGCCAGGCCTTACTCACAACCAAAGAACAGGAGCTGAAGAAGACTCTGACAGAGTTGGGTGAGATCAAGGCTCTCAACGATGGAACCGCGTCTCTGAAGGAGCAGGTGGAGCAGCTGCAGGAGGAGCTGAGAGAGAAGGATGGTCTCTTGAAAAAAGAGACCAGTAAACAACGTAAAAGCTTCAAAGGCTTCGAGGACTGCCTGTTTGAGCTCAGTGAGTGTCAGGCCAAGTGTGTAAGACTTGAGGCAAGTCTGCACCAGGAGCCACCTCAGCCCGAAATGAGCTGTAGCAGAGAGGTGGAGGTGGAGAAAGAGAACCAGCTTCTGAAGGAGGAGGTCGACCTGCTGAAGGTTGGACAGAGGAGGCTGGAGGATGAGCTGATGAACAAGAACCAGCTCATCGTGAGTGCTAATGAGGAGAAAAGATCTCAAACCAGCGCTTACATTGACTGCCAGGCCTTACTCAGCACCAAAGAACAGGAGCTGAAGAAGTGTCTGACAGAGTTGGGTGAGATCAAGGCTCTCAACGATGGAACCGCGTCTCTGAAGGAGCAGGTGGAGCAGCTGCAGGAGCAGCTGAGAGAAAAGGATGATCTCCTGAAAAAAGAGACCAGGGAGCAGAGTAAAATATTCAGAGCCTACGCGGACTGCCTGGACGTGCTCACTGAGAGTCAGGCCAAGTGTGGGAGACTGGAGGCAAGTCTGCAACAGGAGCCACCTCAGCCCGAGATGAGCTGGAGCAGAAGGTGGAGAAGGATTACCAAGCTCTGAAGGAGGAGGTCGACCTTCTGAAGGTTGGACAGAGGAGGCTGGAGGTGAAGCTGCAGCAGACTCGATCTTTAAAAAGCTCAGTGAGACAGAGAACGATGTGGAGGAGAGAGGAACAGCAGCTGGGGACAGTGAAGATATATATTGAAAATATGTTTTCTGTTGTAAATAAATATTACAAGATAACATCTCTCTGTGTATGTCTTTCTGTATACAGGATTCATGGCTCTGATCAATAAACACAGTGTTGGAGTTAAACACATCAGTGTGAATGGTTTAGTGTGCTACTGTTCACAAATACACAACACAGCAACACAAGACATACAATGTTTCTTACATTTTTTAAAATTTTTAAATTTATATATTAATTATGACAATAATACAATAATAGTAACAATAAATAATCTTGTCATCAGTTAGTTTTCATACTTATTTTAACTGTTTTGCTGATGATACATGTAAAAATCCCGTCATTATGCAACCATCTGTTTTGAAAACCTTGAAGATCACACAGCAACCTTTGTGTAACAATGTAAATTTCAAGTTGATCGCCTGTTTACAAATGATACAAACATTTTCTGGAACCATTTTGAAACAAATGGATAAGTGGAGCTACAATCACTACGATGGAATGACCGGAGGTAACAGAATAAAACCGCTCATCTCTCTGAGTGGACTTCAATCTGATGAACAACTGGAAACAGCTGCTGGTGTCAGAAGAGAAATCCATGGCAGTGGTTTCTGGAAAATCTGTGCGTCCAGGATTTCAGATCACTTCACGATCTGCTCCATCTTTTAACCAATGGAATCAGAAATCAGCCCGAAAAACAGTTTTTCTTTGACCTGGCCCTGAATAGGAATGTTACAGGCTCATGCATCTTTCAGAGAGTTGATGTGGGCACAGAGTTTGAGTGCAGGTCCCAGTTTCAGGTTCATGGTGCTGACCAGGTGATCCTCGGTGAGAAGCAGCAGAGCCTGACCGTCGATTTCCTGCGAGCGAAACTCTTCAGCTACGACTCGACCACCTGGAGAAAGAAGAAAAATAAATAGAATCCTGTTCATTTTGATGAGGGCAGATATTTGATTTGATTAATTCAAGCTACAACTAACAATTACATTGCTCAACTAATTATTTTTCTTGAAAATGAATAAATAAACGAGAGAGACACCAGGAACACTTCAGGTATCAGCTCTGACCAGTTCTAAAGAAAACAATAAGTGTGTAAAGATGTTATTGATTAACTCATATAATAATGCATTAATAATTATATTAATATTGATATTGCTATTAATATTAATCTTAATAGTTGTTATCCTATAGCTCTGGAGTCAGAGATACCTGCAGAGAGAGAAAGAAAGAGCTAGCTGGACTATTGGAGTAAAAAGACACATAGTTATTGAAATGAAGTAAAATAGATAAATGAATGTGGGGGCAGAGAGACAGAGAGAAGGGGAGAAGTGCTCAGTTTATGATGGGAGTTCCCCCAGCTGTCTAGCCCTAAAGGAACATTGCTAAGGGATGGTTCAGGACTCACCTGATCCAGAACTAAATATAGGCTTTATCATGAAGGAACGTTTTAATTTTATCCTTAAATGTAGAGATGGTGTTTGCTGGTTCCACAGGAGAGGCGCCTGGTAGCTGAAGGCTCCTCCTCCTATTCGACTATTCCAGTTTCTTGGAACCACAAGAGAACCTGTGTTTCGGGAGCGAAGTGATCCATTTGAATAATATGGGTTCATGAGCTCTTAGATATATGAAGGGGCTTGATTGTTAAAGGTTTTCATAAAATTGTATATCGGTACGTTTTTCTACTTATATGATACCATATTATAGAAAAGCCTTGAAACCTCAACGCACTGCAGTCGAATGAAGTGCATGTAAAACAGACAAAGCACCAGAAAATGTTAACCGCCAGTCATTTTAAATATCCTCAAGCCACATCAGTACCTGGAAGAGAGTTGATATAAGAAAACACTTGTTGCATGTTCCACTGGGACGGACGGCCGACGTCCTCATCTCTGTCAGAAACACTGATCGTCTCTGGAATCCTCTGCTCTCTCTCCCTCTCTCGGTCTCTCTCAACTTGCTTCCTTAACCTGGTCTTCATGGGAATGGGAGGATCGTCTAACTCTTCCCGCTCCTCTTCCTCCTCCTCCTCCTCCTCCTGGTCCTCCTCCTCCTCCTGGTCCTCCTCTTCCTCCTCAGCATCCTCTTCCTCCTGAGCCTCCTCTTCCTCCTGAGCCTCCTCTTCCTCCTCTCTCGGTGAGCACTGCTGAGTCTCCCCCGAGGCAACTGACCCGGGAGCCTGTGGAGCACATAATTATATCTTTCTAAATAAATGTTTCATTTAAAAGAAGTTACACAAAAATATTTTGATTTCTCATTACCACTGTGTGTATAAACAATATAAATTAAGAAAGACTTAATTCAAGAGACAAAATAGAAGACATTGATAAACCACCTATTTCCATAGACTAATGTCACTTCACACTGATGGTTCACCACCTCCGATTTTGACACTGACAATATCGGGACAAATCTGATGTTGAATTTTTTAAGTAAAAGCACTTGGAAATATGATAATTCCAGCAACAGAAAATTAGACTATTATGGCACTTGGCAAAGATGATGTAACTTAAAAGATGGCAGAGGGCAGTGAGTTACTGGGCTCCTACTTGTTTACTTGACTCAACCATTACATCAACAAACAGGGTTAGGCTACAAATTAGAGGTCTGGTCCTTCGAGTCGAATTCTGGGCCTGAAATATGTCCAAGTCCGCCCCTGAACAAATCCAACAAACTTCAAATTTTCTAAGTTTCCTCACTGAAAATAAACACAGGTTGTTTAATGACTTCTAAGTCTTTTTAACTGATCTAAATTTCTGCATTAATCCTAAACTTGTTGGGTCAGTAAGCTACGTATTACAGATTGTAACACAGAGCGAGAGCAGACTGTTCAGAATGGGAATGAAAGCAGCAACATTCTCCCTATTTCAAGTCAGCAAACCGTCAAATAGATTTTCAAAGCTACTATTTCAAGGTTTAAGGTTCATGTTAACATCAGCTTTCAAATTAATATTTTAGTTCAACCTAAAAGCTGTAAAATGTGGCTGTTCCCCTGGGAGCAGTTTTACTTTAGAACCATTGATCCCTGCAGCACTTCTGTATTTTCCTTATATGCATCGGGTCATGGATATGAACGGACCTGTCTCAGGAAATGTTCTCTGGAGGCTCCGTTGACTCTGCTGGGAGGTCGTCCCCTCCTGCCCATCGGCCTGTGACCCCAGCGGCCTGCTCGCAGCACGGTGATACGCTTGGTGCAGCTCACACTGAACCTAAACACATGTCGGTCGGTCACAAAGTCAGTGCTGTTTGCAGATGGTTAGTCAGGCACCAGCCATTATAGCTGATGGGCTGCATCTGGACTCGTAGCCGTCCTGTCTTCGATGGCTGGATGGAGAATCAGAGGGGAACCCCAGACTGATTATACACTTGGGACTTTTTCTTATGAACCGAATGGAGCTCAATGGGGTCCAGATGTGAGTTGGCATGTCTCACCACCACAGGAACAGGCTGCATTTTAACTAATCAAGATGGGTGGATAGAATAAACCTAATACATCACGTTGTATCTGTATTTATACAGAGAGAGCAACACCCTGATTATAATTTTCACAAAGTCAGGACCAGTTGGTTGGTGTTGGATGAGAATCTTCATCGTTTCTCAGACAGTGTCGTGAACTAACACTAGTTCATGAAACATGCAACATTATCAATTGTTTTTAAAGGAAAGAACTGAACTTGAGTTACGTTGTGCTAATTGGCCAGGAAGAAACAAAATAAAAGCTCAAAGTGCGCCCCCTTGTGGCTGGCTATAGTGGCTACAGGTCATAAGTCCCGCATCCTTCATAAAAGTGACACTAAAAACTCAAAGTACTCTTCAAATAAAGTTTCTCCAAACGTGTTTGTTATTTTATGTAGTTAATATCACGATAATCCATGTCCAAGAGTCCATTTCCCCGGATAAGATTTATTCGTTATTTGCCACTATAAACACACTCTGACCTCGAGATTTTATTTTGTCACTTCCTGTTACCGGCATTTGAATTTGCATATTAGTTAAATATTTAGTTTCAACTGAAACATTTAGATTTAACATTTAGATTTAGATTTAGATTTAACATTTAGATTTAGATTTAGATTTAACATTTAGATTTAACATTTAGATTTAGATTCAGATTTAACATTTAGATTTAGATTTAACATTTAGATTTAACATTTAGATTTAAATTTAAATTTAACATTTAGATTTAGATTTAACATTTAGATTTAACATTTAGATTTAGATTTAGATTAAATATTTAGATTTCACATTTAGACTTAGATTTAAATTTAAGATTTACATTTAGCATTTAGATTTAACATTTAACATTTAAGTGTAACATTTAACATTTGGATTTAAATATTTAAAATATCTCTAAGTTGACAAATATTGTTGTAAATGTGCAAAAAAGTTACTCTAAAAAATTCACACCAGTTTTTTAAACATGGTTTGAAGCTAAATGTGACAAAATGTTGCTCTTATTTTCAGCATGAGCTGCTTTACAAACGGCACCCCATATCCGAGAACCACAAACACGTTGGTCACATCTCGTGTGGGGATTTATTTACCTTCTGACACACTTCATGGAGCAGAAGCGTTTGGAGCGAAGAAACGTCTGAGCGTAACCTCTGCTCCCGCAGTATTCACACTGCAGCACCGCCGCCACGCTCTCACCCAGCTCTGCAGCTTCAGAGGAACCAGCTGTTAGTCTCACACACACACACACACACACACACACACACACACGCACACAATGCTCACCATCTGCTGTGTGCTCATCGTTGTCCATCTCTGAGTCTGTTGAATCTGACTGTTCAGCATCCAGAGGACTGTCCTCTGCTTCTGTGTTCCCATTGGTGTGTGTCTCCTGTGACTCTGGAAGTGAAGCCTGCTGGTCCCCTAAGAGCGAGGAAGGACCCACCTGCATCTTAAAAAAATTACAGTTGAAGTGTAGATTTAAATATACGGAGGTGTAGGTTTTATTTTATATTTTGTTATATTTTTACTTTGGCATGACTGAGCCCCAGTGAGACTGCTTTCCTTGCACCTCCAGGTGACTTACTGGGAATGGCTCGAGGCCCTCTCTGATGACGAAGCCCTCTATGAGGTGAGTGAGGACGTGGGTCGTCAGTATCCTGTCGGGGCTTTCTGGGAGGCCGGCTGGGGCGGAGGGAGGCTGGCTAGGGCCTCTGACTGTGGTAGGAAGGATGGGAGGAGGTAGAGGGGAAGGTGGAGGAGGAGGAGGGATGCTGCTAGTGCTGCTGGTCGTGGTGAGCTGGGAGGACTCCTCCACCTGAGGTGACCTGATCACTGAGGGACTGGAGATGACAGGGGACGAACCCATCACTGCGGGACAGTAACAAGCGTAAAATAGCTTTTATCAGACAGTTGAACTGGAATTATTTCATCAGGTTCATTTTGAGGTTTGAATACTTATAACTTATAGTGGATGTACGAGCAATTATGTGTCTTTAATTATTTTAGCATCATATTTTACCTGCACCATTTTGCTTAGGAGTCACAATGAGGGATGTGGGGTTCCTGTCTCTCTGTCGACTTGACGAACATCTGTCTTTCTTCTCCTCTGGGTTCAATCTGTTCACTTTGCCTGTTTCAGTTTGCCCCGACTGAAATTAAAAAACACAACAAAACCTCAGTCAAACCAAAACACACTGTGAACGGGAGCTCTCCAGACAGGACACAGGGACTCACTGGTGGATTATCATTGCGTCTGACCACATGCACTTTCAGGTCAACAGCCACCGTCTGAGGAGGGGGCAGGTTCCGGTAGGGCATCTGGAGGAGGGTCTCCGCTACAGGCAGCTCCTGCTCTGTCACCAGCACCTGCCCCGACTGGACGGACAAGGCCCGGACCGAGTGCAGGGACAGCCTCTGAAGCGAGGCCGGGGGGTTCTGGGGCAGCCTGGGGAGAACCAGAGGTGGAGGAGGAGGCGGAGGCTGATTCTGCACTTGTGGGAATAAGGTTCGGCGCTGCGGCGCGGCCACCAGAGGAGGAGGCTGAGGCTGAACGGTGGCAGCTGGGATTGAGTTCTGAGCTGATGATGCAAATACGCTGGTGATGGATGAAGAAGAGGATGATAATGTAGAAGAAGAGGGCTTGTGGGGGTCACAGTTGGTGTGTGATTGGGTGCTGGGAGTGGTCAGTCTTTTTAGAGGAAGAGGAAGATGGTGGGAATTTGTTTCCTGGGGGGCTACTCTGAGTGCGATGGGCTGGAGGTGTCTGTGGTTCAGGGCGCCGGCCGTGGTCTGCTGCAGGATGAGCTGGTGGTGCGCCACCCGCTGGCCAGATGGCCAGGACAGCTGCTGTTTGACCAGAGCGTGGGTCTGCACTGGAGAAAAGGCTGCAGGGAGAGAGAGAATGACTCTCAGTAGAGCACATACCTCCACCAAGCACATCTTACAATGTTTAAGAATTTGAAAAGAAAGCTTCTGGGTCACGCTCCACCCCTCCACAAAATCAGTTCAGTCGTTTTCCCATAATCCTACTGACCATCAAACTAATGTAGACGAAAACATAACTTGCCAGAGGGAATAAAAACATACAGATATAAACCACATGTTCCTCTTTTCTGGGATACTGGAACATATCTTTCCCCATGAAAATACTCCAAACATAATGAATCAGTCATATAACGTTGTTGGACATATCAACAGAAAACAGGGTGTGTGATTTTTGTATTCAATACCTGAAATATGTCACTTGATTCAAACGTCATTGCGTGCAGGATTTCCTCTGCTACACTTAAATCTGAAACTCTTAAATCTTTCTTTTCGGAGTCATTGTATGAACACAGGGACTGACCTCGGCTCATGATGTGGGGTCCAGACTGACTGGTCTCAGTCGAGGTGTCAATCAGCTGGTTGGTCTTCAGAGCGCAGATTGACGTCTTGGACAAAGAGGCGGATGAAGACAGGGCTTGCGGCTGGGTGGACGGCTTCAAGATGACACTGTGGGCTGTAGCCAGAGCCCCAGGTAAGTGGGCACGCAGAGCCTGATTCTGAATCTGAACATACGCAAGGAGAATGACTTTTAGACATCAGCGTGTGGGGTGTTGACAGACTTGTAACACCTTGTTCTTTCATGCAGCTTTATTAATGGCTCCTGTCACATCAGAACTTTCCCTCCACTTTTACTAGATTTCCTTTAATTCTGCAACATAGCTCACGCTGACAGTTTGTGACATCCCGATGTCTATAACAATGAGTGTTCCATCACACATGGGTTATTCTAATTCTGTGCCTGGCAAAGTCAGTACCTGAGAGGAGGTAGGTAAAGAGGAGCAGGAGGTGACAGCAGGGAGGTCTGATTGAACGGCAGCCACCGGAGCTGCAGGAGTCAGAATTAGCTGAAAGAGGAAAAAGCGTCTGGTAATAATAGAAATAGGGGGGAAATGATTTACGGAGTTTCAAAGCACCTGCATGACCAGGAGCTTGAGATATTTGAGAAGGCTCGTACCATCTGAGTTCGGAGGTACATCTGAGCCTGGTTACAGTTAGCTGGTCTGTTTCCCAGGAGCATGGCATGCTGGGATAATGTGGTTGCAGTAGTGGTGGAGTTGGATGTGTGGGTGCGGCCAATCAGCTGGGCGGTCACCGGAGATGCTGGTAAAGTGATCTGGGTTCAGGGAGGCATGATGAGGAATGTAAACAGACAGAGACTGGAGTTCATATGTGGGGATGAGAGTGAGACACAGTTGCTTACAGAGCTTTGGGAAACACCCGCAGGTTGAACCAAGCAGCCAGTGGATGGAGTCGGAGGCCGCCTCTGACAGGCCGACCCCTGAAAGGAATAGTGAACTCATTATTCCCTTCCTCTCACACTTTTTCATTCAGATTGCACAACCCAACACACATGCACACGCACACTGACCTGCTGTATGGTGGCCAAACTCTGCAGCTGGGGGCTGTGCTGGTGCTGCTGCAGGGCGGCTGTCTGCAGCATGAGGTGCTGCTGCTGGGCTGCGTACATCTGATGCAGGTACTGGGCTGCCATGCTCTGAGGTCTGTGGATAGCATGCTGGATCACCTGTTGGTTCAAAACAAATACATTTCACAGTCCACTGTATGCAGCACAATTTTGTTTTCTTCTTTTGCAGATCTGGGCAGTCTATTGAACGAAAAACATACACACTGTCGGGGGGAATACCTTTTCTGGGACAGCCCTTCACATTGCCAAAAAATATATAAAAATGCAAAGGTCCCAGGTACTGTCTATCACCTGACCTATCTTCCTGAAAAATGTAATAATGTATGCACTGCAGAGGTCCCATGCTGCCTATTACTATCTATAGTTCAAAAGTACTGTCTATTGCCTGGAAAACCATAAACGTTGAATAAAACCATGAGTGCATAGTTCTCAGCAGGTGCTGTCTGCCAATCAATTAACAAACTCAATGCAGAGATAGGTCTCATTTATTACCTGGAAGAGCCCCTGTCATATGAAACGATGTGTGAAGGGATCCATAGTACGGTCAATTATCTGACCTCTTTGCTTGTCAAATAAATAATGTATACAGATGTGCGCTGTCTCGCAGCTGGACTCTCTGACAGTCAAGTCAAACAGAGCCTGTAGAGGTCCCAGGTAGTAGCCCACTGGGAATATACATACCTGTAATAATAATTAGGCCCAGGGCTACCAGGTGCCGTCTATTACCTAAAGCACTCGTGATCAAACTTCTTTGCAGAGCTCTTGGATTCTGTCTATTACCTGGACCGCCTGTCTGTCAGATGGGAGGATGCTGAGGGAGGCGGAGGGCGCCTGGGTGCAAGTGGTGCAGCTGGAGCTGACTGTTGCCATGGTTACAGGAGCTGATGTAGTGGGGGTGGTGGCGGCAGCTACGATTCTATTAGAGTCCGCCTGCTTCTCCACCGGCCTCTGTCTCTCCATCCTCCAGGTCACACACACACAGATTCAGTGATGGGGAAACTATGGAGATGAAAGAGACTTCAGTTAACAGGAGGAAGTTCAATACCGACTTCCTCTGAATGAACTTCATGTGAATGAGATTTAGTTGTTTTAGTGTTGAACACTTTTATCTCTCTCTCTCTGTGGCAAAAGCTTTCAGTGACATGAGTCTATAATAAATCTGTCAGAGCTTTAAAACCTCCAGTGTTTAAGGATTGCGAACAAAACAACGAGAAGTTAAAATCTGATTTTAGTACATTTTCAGAAGTGGGTTTAAACCCACACACGTTGTTCTAAAATTCTGCCACAATGTTTCTGCTCTCTTTCAGAATAAAACATTTTATTTGATAGATTTCACTGGAGTGTAAATTTGGTTCATTTTGCTCAGTTTCAAATAACAGATCATCCATTTATTGTAATATTTCTGATATTTGAATATGTTCATTATGCACCAAACACCAAAGAGATAGCAAAAAATGCAGAGAACAAATCATAATGTTATTGGTTCATTAAATGCTGCATGGTATTCGAATTGGCCAGTGAACATAAACTCACAGATAATAAACTAGAGCACCCAACCTCTGCAGTACTGAAATAAACCACACAACACAGTTAATAATAATCAGTGTCTATAAATGTGCTGATTTTAGATCATAATGAGTGTTATCTAAATTTTCCCCCTTTGTTTAATGTTATTAACACCTTATGAACAGGAAAAATATTTCACCTCATTGACAAACTGATGGGTGTTTACTGTTATTTTCTGCCTCACACATTCTGTTGAAAAACAGAGATGCCTCAGTGCTTGAAGTTTTTTCCCAAACAGCTAATTATGAGTCAAATATCTCCACAATAATAATAATAATAATAATAATAAAATAATTTCTAACACAAGCCCAGTGAAATAATCTGCTGTATATTTCAAATGGATGGAGGCTGATATTGGATGGAGACTCACACGTTGAATATTGATTGGATTTTGCTGCAGAGCCTTTTCTGTCTAGTAGAAAGCAGACGTGATATTATTCATAAACCCTGAACGAGCACAACAAACACAGTCTGATCTTGAATGTACTGTCCATAATTTATAGGATAATCAATGCAACATATCGGGGAGTCATTCTCTGTGTCTGTGTGTGCGTCATGCATCCTCATCCATTCACCTCTTGTCGGCGGTACCTGCCTGGTAGTGAAGGACTCGGGCCATCAGGAGCAGACCGTACCCCGGCACATTGTCCCAGTCAGGAGGCGACACTGATGCGTCAATGTAAAATGGAGATTTAAAAAAATCAGACGGTGCACAGACAGGAGACTGTAATAATCAAAAATAACCAGCCTGGACACAGCACCGCTCACAGTGCGGGAGGACCTTCCACATGCGGGGCTCTGCTGCTGCGCGCACTGCGTGGACAGACCCGGAGGAGTCCGACTGTTCACGCTGAGTTTATTTGTATCGTAGTGAGTATTTTTACAAGTAAGGATTTAGATATTGACCTGTTAGTTTGAGCTTTGTGCGGAAATCCTGTTGCTCTCCATTGGAATAAAAGGACAAAACACTGGGGTTTTAATCTCAGTGAAATTCAGTAACCTTGCATGATAATATTGATAAACTTTATTTATATAGTATTTTTTAACAGTGTTACAAAGGGCTTCACAAGGAATAAACGATGATAATTATGTAATACAAAAGCAAAGTAAAAAGCAAACATGATTTGAAAATAATGGCAGAGTAAAGGGATAAAAGAAACATAGGTTATAATATGAGTAATAACAAAATAATTAATAATGACAATAAAAATAATCAAGTAAAATCCATTCGGTCAGTCTCAAGTCTAAGTTCCTAAGGTAAACTATTCATAAGGTTAGGGCCCTCTCACGATAATAACACAATCATGGGGCCTTGTTATAAGATACCATGCTACTGATGGGTACTGATGTAGAAGCTCAGTCAAGTGGCTTGATACCAAACCATGTACCAGAATTAATACTGATATATTAATACAATTGTACTGCACCACAAACTGCGGCTTCTTCAAACTGTTGTATATATGCAGCATAATTATTATAAAGGCTGAAGCTGACATGGTTGTATTAATTAATAATGGCTTGAATAGAATGAAGAGAACTTGCCAGTCTCTTTCTGTTTCAATGTCTAAAGGACATGAATACAACAATTGCATGCTGGTTATTTATGTAGAGTAGATATTAATACTTCTAGATAAAGCAGGTTATCCAGAAGTTACATTTTAACCAAAACCCAGACACCTGAATGCGACATATCCCCCCGGGGCGGTTTTACGATGTCCGAGCTCAGCAGTTTGTTCCTGAATGCACCACTCCCTCACGCCAAAGCCCTGAGTTGGTACAGTCGGGCCACCTAGGACTTGGACGTATTCAAATGTAACGACGTGGAAACAACGTCACGTTTGGTTCGTTGCTTTGTGGAAAATGACTGCGTTTAAAAACCTGTTTGTTAAAGTGTAAACACATTATGAATTCAACGCGTTGACATGTCTGCGTGTGTGTGGTGCTGAGTTATGCGCCACCCCGCAGCATTCCGGCAGTGGACTCGTCCGTCGCCAGGCCTCTGCAGTGGGGAGTTGTTCGGCGGACTCCGCAAGTTTTCCTTTACTTTACGTGTGATTTCGGTTCGTCTAAAAAAGAGGTAAAGTCGCCATTTTCAGGGAGAAATTACCTCTGCGTTCACCCGGCGTGTCGACGGACGGTACAGACAAAGTGTTGGGGCGCGGTACGCACCTTCACAGCGGAGGAGGGAAGGAGGAAGGCATCGGTGAGTCGGGACTGGCCGCGGCGGAGCTTGAGATGCCGACGTTGCGGGACAGCACCATGTCCCACCCCGGCGAGAATTCCCACCAAGTCCGGGTGAAAGCTTACTACAAAGGGTAAGAACTTACACTGCTTTACCTCCAGCTTCTTATTATTAATGTTGTTTTTGTTTTACAACCGACACCGTCGCGGGCTTCAGACGCGCTGGAAGGTGGGCACACCAGTTTGGCTAACGTTAGCACACTCAGCTAACAGCATGCTAATATCAGGTACCGGGCTTTTGGTGAACTTGACCAGACCGACAGACAGGTGAAACGGTCCGTACACACAACCAGCGCACAGCCCAACGCACCGTGTTACTTCTGTTGTGTGTAGCGAACTTGTTAAGCGCTTTAAACCCAGTCGAAACGAGTTGTTGTGCTAGCTAACAGCTGCTAGCAGTGGCCGCTAAGTCCAGTACCTGTCAGTCAACTAGCTCTCAGGTGGATCAGGTGAACAACTAAACCGGGTTGTTGTTGTTGTTATTGATTGACTACTTGGGGAAAGTTAACACTTGCTGAAAGATTCATGTTTTGTTTCATGTCGGGATGAACAGGAAATCAATTAAAGGCCAGTTCAAATCAGAGCATTGTTGTCAGCACTCGTAAATCAGGACAGGAAATCTATTTAAATATCATTGCTTCACTGTCATGGTCGTTCTGGTAAGAATGTCAGAAATACTGCAAACTTCAGTTTAAACAACAAAGCAGTGTACCCGAGTAGACTACTACAGCTAACACGTATTTCCTAATGATTATTAACCCACCAGATACTTTCATGATTACTTAAATGTATGTGAGGGCCCCAATTGGGTTGTTTTGAACAAACTAATACCCCAAAACTTAAACATACCTAAATGATCACAATACAGAGTAGATACAATTAAATATTGTTAATTTTTTTAACCTAATCAAGGTACTTTTACAGTTTATACTTATTATATTAGATTGTTTTACTGTCGAGAAGTTAATCCTTTAATTAAGCAGTGGTTTCGGCTCCAGGTGAACTCTCTGTGACACATAACCATGACCTAGTGTTTACATTACCAGTATCTGACTGGGGGGGATAATAACTCTGACTCAAAACCAGCATGACATCATCAACTATATATTTATCAGTGAACTGTTAATCCTCGATCATCCTACTTGTCATGGAACTGTCAGTGCTTTGATATTTAGTCATACCAAATAAGAGTCAGTGATTACAGTCCAGCCCAGAGTTGTTTTTAGTTTCACACTTGGACGTGGTGCTGGAAATCATTGGTCACCGACTTGTTTCCCCCGACACACCCTGTCCCAATGTCTCTCTGTTCGATAGAGCCAGCGATTGGAGCCCAGCCAACTTGAAAAACATGTAGTGCAAGTCACCTGGGCCATACCTGTCGTATTTCTCTCTGGCTCCGCGACACACCTCAGGAACTCTAATGTGTGTCGATCACTAGTTGTCGTCCTGCATAACAAAACATGTGAAGTATTTATGATGTCGCTGCTGAGGAATCTCAGCTATGATTGCAAAAAGGAAAGCAGAAAAATAGGCTCAACGTTTGGCTATCAGGATGGATTAAGACAGGATGGCATCAATGATGTTATAGTTTCCCTTCAGACGTTTGGAGGGGGGATTTAGATGGGTTAGTAATGCCCTGAATCAATGTGTTAGATTGGTAGTTATGAATCAGGTAGTGGCCTCACGTTAGGTTTGTTTCGTCACTGTTTTTATGTAGTTGTAAAAAATACAACTTTATAAAACATCTATAATGCATAAAACATGCGTTTATCGGTGTCTCCACAAACAGTGAATAACACTGAGAAAAATGGGCTGGTCGTTCACTGAGGAGATTGTCTCTGTGATTATAGATCAAAGATTACAAATATGATTTCACTAATCAAAACAATGAAGGTCTGATTAATTTTAATGGAAGTAATTGTTAACTACAGCCCTAAACAGGTCATGTCATCGGTTTTATTTTTTACTATTAAGATTATTGATGACAGACAGGTGAGAACACTTTTTTTTTTTAAGCATCCTTTCAATCTGAACAATTTGCAAATACCATATTTAAGCGTACTTCTTAAATGGTTTTACTCCATGAAATCTATCTATTCTATTTTCAGTACTTGTGCTATTTGTGAGTCCATTCTTTTCTTTGTATCTGTCTGTTGTCTGTCAGAGCTCAGCTTTAGCAGACTGGTGTCAGCCTGTAGCAGTCCCAGTCTGTCACTGGCTCGTGTTTATGTTGCTCCCAGTCAGACTGATAGTCAATAGAGAAGTGCACTGACCTCATGACCAGACAATAATAGTGATGCTGATACTATTCTGTGGTAGTAGATGGTGGAGAGTTGTACGACTGAAACAAATGACAAATTTTAGAAAATGTTATTGATTTGAATGATTGTCTTAGATGATGTTGTGAGAAAATATGTGGTATAGTTAAAAACCTAAAATATAATCAGTTTAAGATAGTGAAAAACCAGCCATCACTTTTCATTCATTATTATTTAATCTATACTTGTATTCATTTTAATAAAGCACAGTGACGTGTGTCTGACAACTAAAAAAGCCTTTTAAAGCAATACATTATTAAAACTAGGTATTACTTGTTTGCAGGAGTTTCACAGTGTATCTTCTGTGATGTTGATTAGGATTTTAACATCAGATTTGCCAATACGGACGAACACAAGGCTTCTTATGTGCCAAGTCAACTTCAGGATTCCTGTGTGAGGCATGTTGTTTGGCAGGAAAATGGGATTACACTGGCTCGACGGAGCAGCTCACTTATTTTCTTCTCTTAGAATGGAGTTGCTCTTCCTTTTCAAAGACTCCGCCATTTACATCAGCACTGGAAGGGGTTGGCTTTGTTTAAAATACAGGAAGCATTCCTTATCCTGCCGTTTACTTTATCTCTGAAAGCCCCTCGAGCACTGAACCACGATGTTGTACACACGTCTCCACTCCTAATTATAGTTACTGAGTGTCACTCGCTCTTAGCGGCCGCTCAGATGCATGTAATGTATTGCCTGCGTTGTGGTGTCTATATCGTTATAGTGTTTCCGCACACATTTCTTTCTGTAGTTGGAGGAGTGACCTTGTCCCCACACTCAGCAGGGGTGCGTTTGATTGTTGCCTTTTGCTCAAGGCTTCCTCCTTTTATGCATGACAGTGGGATTTCATTCTGCAATCTGGACCAGTAGAGCTGCGAGTTGCGGTGCAGGTTTTTTGTATAGGTGGCTGTTTTGGTCAAACTTTTCCTATCAACGCGTGTCTGTGTTAGCATGTGATTCGTCTTCTCTGAGCTTGTGCATGTGGGTTATGTGATGATGTAGCGTGAAGGTGTTGTGGGGGGCATGGCCGCGCTGACAGAGAGATGGATGGTGGTAGGTGCCCATGGAAGCCTGTAGAGGCACCCTGACCCTTCTTTCTGCTTGAGCACTCACCAGTAACGATGGGCTTCAGAGTCCCACTCAAGGCAGTTAAGACACCGGGGACACAGGCCAGCACCCCCTGCATTTCCTCCTCCTTCTTCTCCTCCTCCTCCTGTTTCTTTTAATTTAGCTGTACTGTAAGACAGTACGGAGCGGAGGAATGCCAGGTCCGTGAGGAATGTCACTTCCTCCCTGTTACTCAGCACTGATAAGCAGCGCAGACCGTCTGTCTTAGTCACCCTGAGGAGTCCTACAGGTCGCTTTCATTTGTCACCACAGGTCACTCCTTTATGATTAAAAAGTTCCATTACAGCTGAATCTCTTGTTTAATTTAATTTAATTTAAGTATTAACAAATGAATTTTCCAAATCAAAACATTAAATACTGTAATTTTCAACTCAGGTTATGTCAGTTTAGTTCAGCCGATATTAGGCTTATGATAAAAAACTGTTTATCTAATCTGCGGATTTATATTAAAATGGTATCGGTAAATATAGAAATGCCCATTAAGCTTATCAGAGAGTTCAAGATTATAATTTCAAAAAGCTTGTTTACCCAAAGGTAATTTGGTTAAAACAAGAAATATCTTAAAGATAAATTAAAGCGAGAAACACATACATATATAATACAGAAGGGCTTCAACCAACGATTTTTTAAAATTATTTATTAATCCTGTGATAAAAGTTTTGATCAGGCAAGGTCTGAAAGCTCAAGTGTTCTTTTTGTCTAACAAACAACAGTCCAAAACCAGAGATATTTGATTTAAGATAACTGCAAACTGCTGAAGGTAACCATTCTTTATTTGAAGCTTTTATCAGATATAGACTTGTATTTCTAACTGTCTATGTTTAATAAGTATGATTTGGTAATGTTTAATCTATACAGTAAGGTTGTTCTATTAAACTTTGGTTTCAGAGAGTGAAAAAAATTTTCATTGAAGTTCTTTTTTCCACCCCTGCTCTCAATATATTTTTATCACTTCCTGTTTGTTCCTGGCCTGTATCTGTGTCACAGTTGTTTGAGGCACCTGAGACGCGGCTTAACTTTAACTACAGCACAGAAACTGTGTTTAATGAAGACCCACGGCTCAGGTCCAGCTACATGTGACACAGTTAAAGTCACCTGCTGGCATTAATATGCTGCTTGGATCATCGAGACACATGGTGTGAGGACTGACGTTTGTCTGTGCCTGTGTGTGTGTCTGTTCTGACTTTATCAGGGCTTTAACAGGAAGTTGAGCTGCCGTGTTGGTCCTAGGGAAGAGATCAGACTGTAGGAGTGTTGTTGCCAGTCCCCTCCTCACAGGCAATGATTAACACCAGCAGGGTGGAGGGTGAGAATTGAGGGAGGACGGAGGAGTAGGCACCAGTCTGAGCTCTACATCAGTTTATTCTTGCTCAGAAAGCTTCCTACATTCTGAGTGGAGTTTCAGACAATTTAATCCAGCAGAGAGAAGGCTGCACTCTTTTGATGCTCAACATTAATAAATCACTAGTCTAGTGTGTGTTCACTTGCTCCGAGCAAGGACTGACCCCAGAGTGACCTTATAAACTTTACACCGTCCTTGGACTTGGTCAGTAGATGGCCTCCAAGGTGTGCACTGTTAACTTCCTGCGTTGGCATTTTATCATCTCGCTATCAAGCTTTCAGGTTGATGGAAATCTGGGTTCATCTTTGACGAGGGCAGTAAAAGGAGTAAGGGGTGTTTGTCCTTGGGGAAGGGGTCACTCTCTTTGCTGCTGGGACAGCTATTACCCATCACCCCCTCTTTATTTCCATTATTTCCTGTCTGTTTCCTGTACTCTCCTCGTTTTTGCCTCCCCGCTAGTTCCAGATCCTGACGCCCAAGCTCAGACTCCTGTCGCCTGTAGACCTGTAAAAGCTCAAGTCCACCATCTCCATCCCCCACCTCGGGTCGTAAACACCACAGAGGCTGGCCATGAGGCTGCGAGCAGGCGACATCAATCCTGACACTGCTACGAAATGACAGGCAGATGATCCCGACCGCAGGGATCGTTGATCTTCGGTTTTCTCCTAATCCTGTGTCTCATCGTAGTGTTCGAGTGTTTGTGTTTACGTCTGTGTGAGCTGATGAGGCACTGAGTGATGTTCTTGTTGATTAAGGGCAGTAAGCCAAGTGAAAAGGATTTCCCCCCCCAGTTTTTCAGTGCAGTGGTTGACAGTGAGCCTTTACAACAGCGCTCACAGTTGCCTGTGATTAATTCTGTTTGTGTTGGTTTGTTTGTGTGTGTTGGTTTGTGTGTGTGTCTCTCTCTCCATCACTCTTTTGCCGTCTTTCTCGCTTTTGCTTTAATTCTCACACCCACATCATGTTGTACAGATGAATGCACACAAATGTGACAGACTGCGAGACTTTGACTCACACACAGCAGCGCTTGAGGGAGAAAATTACTCTTTCTCACACCTCGTTTTTTTTTTTTACTCTGTCTCCATCAAAATTGAGTTTTCCTTTGAATCAATCAATACTAGGCAGGACGTGACTTTTCTTTTTAACATGGAAAAATACAGATTAGTACCTTGATGATTAGTGGATTAATCAGTTATAAAATAAAAAAAATTAACATTTTCTCATTTTGACTTCTCAAATGTGAGAATTTGCTGCTTTTTCTGATTATTTTTATTTTATTTTATTATAATTTTTAGTTTTGGAAGCTAGTTTTCGAATAAATAATTTACAAATTAGGTTAACTATCAGAATGGGGATTTGCTGCCATTCTAGTCTGCAGATCGTCTCAAGCTCAGGTTGTACATAGGCTTTAAGATTAGGAAGAAGAATACATTTAAAGGTTTTGGTAGGTGGTAGATTTTCTTTATTCTGTCACTGGATTACTATGTTATATCACGTCTATATAACAGTGAAATTGTGTCTGGCTTTTCTGCAGGGACATCATGATTACTCATTTTGAACCATCCATCTCATACGAGGCTCTGTACGGGGAAGTGAAAGACATGTGCACCATGGACAACGACCAGCTCTTCACCATGAAGTGGATTGACGAGGAAGGTACGACGCCCTTTTCTCTCTTTCACCTTACAGGAAACATTAACATCATAAACAAAAAATCAGGTAGAAGATTACCCTTCAGCACAGCCACAAGCTGAGTTTGTGAGACTTTATTTGTGCCACGTGTTAACATACACGCTCGCATGAACGCACCTCTCACTTCACTCAAAGGCTAAATTTTTCGTCAGTGAAGGAATTGCTCAGGCCCCTCCACCCAATTTCCTTGTTGTCAGCCAGTTAGTCAGGCAGCAGTAATAGTGTCATTGGAAAGATGGAGCCGTCACTCTGCTCTGGATAAGGTCATTCTGCCCAAACTCATTAGACTCAGATCAGCTCCCACTGGTTGCCACCCATATACAGTCACTGCAGTCATAAGCCTGTCTGAGAAAGTAAAGCTGCTTGATGGGTGTGATGAAGTACTCTGAGTGGGAGGGACAGCTACCACAGACAGTTTTCCATAAGTGCTCGTTGTCGGCCAGATGACTGGACATTTCAACATTTCCAGACGACCACTTTCTCACCATTTCAAATCCTGGCACTTTTTATATTCATATAACCTTGTAACTATATCCCTTAACCAGATGAAGGATTTTAGTCATTGGATGTCTGGATCTTAAGTTAGCAGAGAAACAAGCTGAGCAAACAGCCCCTACTGACGTCCTGTGTCCACATCAGAGAAACTG
The DNA here is from genome assembly GCF_947347685.1 of Pleuronectes platessa. Taxonomy (NCBI): domain Eukaryota; kingdom Metazoa; phylum Chordata; class Actinopteri; order Pleuronectiformes; family Pleuronectidae; genus Pleuronectes; species Pleuronectes platessa. Next base: position 6,355,042 of record NC_070638.1, read on the forward strand.
CTTTATTCAGTGTTTCTATCTGTTTTAATCACTTCTCCTGTTTGGTTTGGCGAGGAGGAGTCCTCTGCACATAATTAAGCTCCTGTTGAAAACCTCCTGACTGATGAACACTGAATGAATCCTAACCTACATTCAAGCCCCTAGAAACAAGCCGAGCTAACATTAGCAGCAGCCCTCCTTGATGTCCTTTGTCCACGTCCAACTGCTTAATTCTCCCGGCAATCATATTTGCACACCCTGCATAAGACATTATGCTCGTTCAGGTAGCCATGGCTCCAAAATACTACCTTTTAGTGTGTATAGTTGCCTCTCCATGTATGTTACGCTCTACCTCACTCGTCCAATGTATGATAAGGAAATAATAAGATCTGTGTCTGAGAGGTATTTTAATTACTGACTTAAAATGACAAGAAAACCTTTAGCAATTACCTGTTTTCCTACATCAGGTGGTCATAAAATGTTATCTGACATTTGTCGAGGTCCCGAGTGTAGACAATCACACTGTGCCACTGCTGATAATGCACAAGCCATTACCATCTCTTATGTTTGTATGGAACACACCCATTAAACATTCACAGTGCTGGTGGAAAAAGGTTGAGTGAACTCTTTGATTTAAAACTGGTTCAACCCCTTCTAGCAGCGATAACCACAGCAGCAGTAAACACTGATCTAACCAGCACAACATTGAGGAGGATGTTCAAACCATTTTTTCCATTGTACTGCTTCAGCACAGCCATATTCTCGTGATTTCACAGCATCTCAAACTTCGACCAAATTTCATGACACATTTCTACATAATTGAAGGTAATTTACTTTTCTTGCAACTGTAGATTGTTGACTGTATAAATATAACACAGGGTAATTAAAGGGAGACTATTTGAGATGGCAGCCCTGACTGCTGTCATCTCCTATGTTCCCACTCACACCTACACACTTTTACTTAACGTTTACTTAAAGTTCATGTATTGAAATGCATATCATGTCGTGCTCAACTGTAATACTCTGTATAACGATATCTGTTTATACTCACAACCTCTTTGCTCTGGGGGTTTTCAAATGACATATCTTGTGCCACTTAATTTTCTCTAATTTATTATTGCCTATCTTGTCATTCTTTGAATTCTGTAACCTGGTAACTGTAACTTTCTGCAGTAGCTGATCTCTTAAATGTTGTGTAAATGGGAAGCCTGGTTTACTTTAACAGGGTTTAGGCTCCACAAAACAAGCCTTTTATTGAAGTAATTGAGGGTTTTGTAGGGAGCAAACTTTGTGTGAAGAAAGTAAACATTTTCTCCTGATTTCTCTGTCACCTGGTTTCTTGCATCTAAATGTGGTGAATAACATGCAGTGTGTGCTCCGCTGTTAGGTGACCCCTGCACAGTGTCGTCTCAGCTGGAGCTGGAGGAAGCGCTGCGTCTCTACGAAGTCAACAAAGACTCTGAGCTCATTATCCACGGTGAGCCTGCTGCTTCTCACACTGACTTTATTTATAACATCAAATGTACAGTTTGAGGTTTTGACTCACAGAATGTTCTTACGTACTATTGCCAGTAAGACGTTGACTCAGTCCAGGTGTCTGGACAGTAAGAGGTCCAGCTGAGAAGCCTTTTCATCAGTGACTCTTTGCTCTTCCCAGACAAGTTAACAAGGAGGAGGAAAACTACTTTAAAAGTCCTGTAGAGAATACAAAAACAGGCAACAGCTGCACTTACAATTAACATGAAAGAAGGGCGATATCAGTACAAAAACTGGTGTCATGCATCATCTGTCGCAGCACACTGGGGTGTACGGGTGTAATAATGAGCCTACGCTGCTTGTTTTTTTCCTTTTTCATTTCTGTCTGCGTTAACGTCGCGACACAGATGAATAGAAGCTGTGTCCAACAAAGATGCATCAAAACATTCGGTTAATGCTGCACTGACCCGTGAAAACAACATCATTTCCTCTGTTGACATCTGTCACTGTGGCCTTGAGCTAGTTCACTTCCCTGTCTGAGCTTTGCTCGTTTGACAAATAGTTGTACAACTTCCTGAATTAGAGGTCAAGGTGTGTGTGTGTGTGTGTGTGTGTGTGTGTGTGTGTGTGTGTGTGTGTGTGTGTGTGTGTGTGTGTGTGTGTGTGTGTGTGTGTGTGTGTGTGTGTGTGTGTGTGTGTGTGTGTGTGTGTGTGTGTGTGTGTGTGTGTGTGTGGTTTGATTGACAGGCTGTGTGTGTTAGCATGTAACCTGGGGGTTGACAGAACGGGTGCTGCGTGGTTATTGTAAAGTTTTAATCACATCAGAGGTGAAGGGTCAAGAGTACAGTGAACGCTGGACGCCAGGGAGATGGCAAAGGATGAATAGAGGGTGGGAGGTGGAGGAGAGGATGTGATGGTGTGACGGTGCCGAGGGGGGTCGCTTCGTCTGCTCGTTAACAAGCTTGTCGGCTGGAGCTCATGCCTCGCCTATGACTCACCGTGCCCCCAGTCTAGCTTGATGCATCTCTGTCCTTTACACACGCACACAAAAGCAATTTTTACTGGGCTTTTAAGATAACTTATTTTCCTGATTATTAGTGAAGGTCATCATGAAGCCCTCCGTGCAAAAAGTTTGATATATGTAGACTCGTTTGCCGTCATCAGAGGACGGTGAATGTCCTCGTCACTCACTACACAGTCTCACATGGATCCTGTCAGACTCGACTGTCTCAAATATATAAAAAAATCAATATAATACAATACTTTCTTAATGTGACTGTCTGTCTTTCTCTTCTCAGTGTTCCCATGTATACCAGAGAAAGCTGGCATGCCCTGTCCAGGAGAAGACAGTGAGTTTAACCTTTTACTTATTTAGTTTTACCAAATTTTTTACTGAATATCTTATTTGACCCTGTACAGACTTCGTGTATTTATCATTCTGATCTATGTATGGTCAAAAACAGAAGATGGTGACAACACTAATAAAAGCTTCTTCTCCCAATGAAACCTTTTAATCTTAATGACACGCCCGACATGAACATTACTTTAGCTTTTCATTCCAGAAACAAACTGACCATTCTGTTTGAACGAATACTTCCATTAACCTCTGCACACACAAAATCCCACAACGGTCTGTTTTTACTCTCTCCTCTGTTTAGAGTCGATATATCGGCGTGGAGCCCGACGCTGGAGGAAGCTTTACTATGCTAGTGGCCATGCCTTTCAAGCCAAACGCTTCAACAGGGTGAGACGTGACACTTAAATTTAGTGTTTCATTGTTGAATTATAATGGAGAAAGCATCTAATGCATTATATGAAGATTTTTAAAGCCTAAGTGTGTGTTTTTAGACGACAATAATACTTCAATAAGCAACAACAAGCAGTGTGTATTTCTGTACCATGAGTATATGTGCCAGTTTGTGATGATGATTTTTCTCCTCCATCCGCCCTCCTGAGCAGCGAGCACATTGTGCCATCTGTACAGACAGAATCTGGGGTCTGGGTAGACAAGGCTACAAATGCATCAATTGCAAACTGCTGGTGCACAAGAAATGCCATAAGCTGGTGACACTGGAGTGCGGTCGACCGATGATCCAGGTGAGAGCTGTGACAAATTTCATAGTCATTAGCATGATGGTGTGAAGTGGCTGAATAATATTAGTGTCTCATACAGACACAGAGTGTATTCCCCTTTTCTGTGCTGAATTCACTAAATGGAGAATGTCGTTGTGTAGGAACCAATGATGCCGGGCCAGCAATCGAGTCAGTTAGACCAATCTGAACAGCCAGGTAACGCACACACAATTGCACGCACACACTCACATGGACTATTTCTATACAAAAAAATCTTTCCAAAATTCCCAGTTTCTCTGTGGCCACTGTGATCGATTTAGAAGATTTAAATATTTCAAAACTGACCACAAACATACATTTTAAATTATATGGTCTAAAACAGACAGAATAGCAACACATATTTATGAGCTAATGAGTATTTACAGCAACAGTACGAGGGAGCAAGGGATAAACAAAACTACATTCCTACACAGATAGAAGCTGTTAGTTGAAGGATAAATCAACTAAGCTCAGGAGCTTGGGTAGCTTTGTTCTGCTCAGTCTATGAATTGTTCAGCTGCGATCAGGGTTTACCTATTTCACCAGACTTAAGTCCAGTCAGGTGGTTTGGGGGCTGACTGGAATGAGAAAGCTTATATATCGTTGTTGCTGTTGTTGGTGAGGGAGCTGAAGCTTCTTCTAGATGCTCACAGGGCACCTGGGTAGTTTCTGAGTTACGATCATGGAACCATTGTGATAGAAGTATCTTTGCTTAATCTTGTTGTTCTTTTTGCTGAAATTGACTTAAGGCATGATAAAATTCCAGTTAGTGGTGATGTGAGAAAACCCATTGTGTAAAGTAATCCATGAACAAGCGCACATTCTCTGTATCTACAAAATGGAGCCACTCTATATTGTTTTTGTTATTTTTCCATATTCTGGTTTCGTTATAGGTTGGATACAAAAGGGTATTTTCTTGTCTTACTAAGCGGAGAGATATTACTCTGGCACCGCATGGCTGTGAACAAAGCATCTGACTGTCTCTCACCTACTTTCTCTCCTTCTTGTCTCATCTCTCCTCAATTTTTTCTCTCTCCTGCCTCCCCCTCTCCTTTTGTCTGTCTGTCACGTTCTCCACTCGTCTCACAGGCCCTCAGAATAAAGACTCCAGAGAAAGCTTGACTTACGATGGAGAAGAGAAAGAGGTGAGAGAAATCTTTTCCAACGCGATGTATGACTCACAGCCTGTCAACCTGTCATGTTGACTAGATGGATGTGTATGTGTGTATAGTGTGTGTGTATTTATAGAAATAGTAGCTGTTTGTGCGATAAGGAGAAAGAATAATATCACCTGTATTTGGATGCAGGTTTTTGTCTGCGTGTTTTGCTGTGACGTACATTTGGGTGATCCTTCTTCCACCTGCTGTAGAAGTGTGATACAGAGAGCATTCACGCTCAGGCACTTTTGCTGTGCTGTGGATATTGATTTCCTTTGGTGCAGCTAATAAAGTAACCTTTTATCAAGCTCTTAACACCAGAGACTGATTAATGGCCCAGGATGTAGTTTGGGGCTGGAGTGGGGGTTTGTTGAATGGAGCCGGAGTACTGGAGATGGATAACGACTGCATCGAGTTGGACACAGATAGACGGAGATAAGAGAGAGCAAGCCAAATTATCTTATCTTCTGTTCCAAGTCCGACTCTGGGGAAGGCAGGTTGTCACGTGATGGGAGGTTAGATGGATCGCCAGTGGAAACACTTCACTACAGAACAGATTACAGGAGAGGAGGGAAGAGAGAGGAAGATGGGTGATGAAATGGTGAAGGTGTTAGTATACAGAGTGGGATTGTAATACAGTGAGAGCCTCATCTAATGGAGGCAGCGTAATGGTGTTTAATAAAGACAAGAAAGCCATTACTAAGATTTATTTTCAAAAAGTGGTGCAGGGAGCAGTCGAAACCTAAATTACAAAATCACCCAAAGGAAATCACTGTCTCTCCCAAACCAAATCACCAGTTCAATCAGATGTTCAATGAGCAAATTATGTAGAGAGAAATTTATGGATTTAAATGTTGCATGACAAACTGTCACTGAGTCAACTTTCTATTTATCATCTCACGGTCTTGCTTTTCCCCCCGTAACTGCCTCCCAGGCACGTAGCAGTAGAGACACGGGGAAATCGCCTTCAAGCCTGGGCCTGGCAGACTTCGATCTGCTGAGGGTGATCGGCAGAGGCAGCTACGCCAAGGTGTTGTTGGTGCAGCTGAAGAAGACTGAGCGCATCTACGCCATGAAGGTGGTCAAGAAGGAGCTGGTCAACGATGATGAGGTAAAGCAGAAAAGTTGTAAACTATGCTGAGGCCTGACCTTTAAGCAAAAGCCTTTTAGACTTATTTTACAACACAGTAAGTGGGTGTAAACAGTTTTTATGAAATGCAGGTAATCCCACTATAAAAGGTGATAAACAACTACACACACCTTCACGGCTATTTACACACCAGTACCCTGAAGTTGAATGCGAGTCCTAATGTTGCACTGGAAAAGGTGCATTGTCAGCATCTAGACTGCTGACATAAAGAAGAAGAAGAAAAGAAATGTCAACATGGATGTCATGTTTCCATCACCGCCGATCGGATCAAATAAAAACCTGACCTGGGATTGAATGCCGAATGTTTTCATTCCCATTGCAGACAAAAGCCAGATGTTAGTGGTTGCCATTGTTTTTCTGACCAGTGGAAAAGGGGCTTTCTTGATGCAGAGTGGTCCAGTGAGAGCAGTTCCCTCCTTTTTATATGCGCAATGTGTGCACACAAGACATAGATATAATTGATCTGGACAAAAAAACAACTCCAATGATAAAAGAAAGGCTTCAATCACTAATATATGTCAAAGTAGTTGCAATTCATTTTTTATTTAAGCGACCGGCCAACTAATTACTTGAGCTTTAGATTATCTTGATTAATTAATGGCAGAACAAACGACTCATACATTGCATGTTGTGATTTGTTTACATCAGCTGTCTCCTTTGGAAAGATATTTATACACAGAAGCAACTTAAACGTCTGTGCTGTGTGACAAAAACACAACACTTACATTTATTGAGATGAGAGGAAGTTAGTTACTGATGCAGTCATCACTCTTATGTCGCTGCCTTGTATAATTAATGTAATTAGCCAAATCAATGCGTGCTGTTACTCATAGCACAATGAACATTCGTCTCAAGTGATTGTGTCTTGTCAGAATCAGTTTGAGTTAAGTTGTCAGTCCTCTTCGAAGCCATCAGTCTTTCTAAGAAGGTGTAGATAAACCATCATGTCATCAAAAATTGATCTAGGTGAACACGCGTAGCAGCCTGCTGCAATGGGAGTAGTTAGCCTTGATTAGATGCACTTAGCGTGATTGACAAATTCACAAGTGCCGTTCGATCAATGTTGAAGTGTTCTGCTGTCCCTGCCCTGTCAGCGTGAGCAGCATCCGTGTCCAGACATCTTGTCAACCTGCCATCGATAGATGCCTGCTGCTGCCGCTTCTACCGGCTCAGCCCTTTTGTCCTGCCGCTACCCGCCGCACACAAGCAAAGCTTCATGCTCTGTAGCATGGTCGATCGAGCTCGGTGCTTATTCAGCTTTTATAAGTTCAAGGGTACGACGTCAGTAGGATCTCTGATTTACATTTGGGTGCGTCTTTGTGTGTTTCTCTTCCAGGACATCGACTGGGTCCAGACAGAAAAGCATGTCTTTGAGCAGGCTTCTAATCATCCCTTCTTGGTGGGCCTCCACTCCTGTTTCCAGACAGAAAGCAGGTGATAGCATTTCCCCCCCCCCTCCCTTGTGGGAGTCACATGGTTTCTTCAAGGCTTCTGCAAGAATGTGGAAAAACAATCAGATCGTCAATTAGACCTCAACCACATTCTTTGGGAATGTAAAAGAAGTGTTTGCCCAGTGAAATCCTACATTTCTACAAAATGTCTACAAAACTACTCTGTTGACCATTAAATAACAGTCAACTTGCCCAAATCAAATAAAAATGGATTAATTCATGTTACTGCCACTGAGTTTAAGCTATAGGAGGATTATTTTTGACAAATATTTATCATTTAACAAACACAGGCTGTAACTTGGAAAATTTATTTTTTATTTAACAGCGCTCATTAGGTGCTTACTGAAGACACTCATGAAAAGTAATTCCCGCATGTCACAGATGTACTAAACTTTATCAGTTCATCACAAAACAATATGTATGAGTGGTTCAAAAAGACATAAAAGTTAGTTTCTCACCCACTTCTTCTGTGGTTTACAGAAACAGTACGCATTGTTAAGGTCAGTTATGAGTGTGGTTCTAGTTAAGATGACAGAAAAATACCCGTAAAGGTAAAACCCCCTGAAGACCTGATTTCAAAGCTCAGGCATTTATTTATGATGTATAACATTCTTGATTTATTATTAAGCAATGTTAAAGTCCAAGCTGTGGCTTGGCAACCAACCCACATACTGCGTCTGACTCTGGTGCTCCCCATAGTTCAGAGAGCTCAGAAAATCTAAAATTGTCAACTGGATTTACGGAAACGCCAACCTGCATCCAGCTAAAGAAATAAAGAAAAAGATTCTCAGCATTAAAACCTCCTAAACAGTTACAGATTATTGATAATAGAAAGTATTTTTTTCTTAATAGAAGGACAGAGTTTTAATTTCATAGAAAACTGGACACTGGGTCTCGGTCTTCTCCTGCTTTGTTCACAGATCCAGCTGCCATGACGGTCTTCTTTAATGATTATTAAATAAATTAAATTACTTTATGTATTCAAGTGAGAAATATTAACTGAGTCTTTCATTGTCTTTCTTCCACAGACTCTTCTTTGTTATTGAATATGTGAATGGTGGAGATCTCATGTTCCACATGCAGAGACAAAGGAAACTCCCAGAAGAACATGCCAGGTAGACTCACTAAAAAAGAATAAGACTGCTGTTATGGAAGGTCTCCAGACATATGTGATTTTTTTTAAACTGTCCTTTCCCTTTCTCAGGTTCTATTCAGCAGAGATTAGTCTCGCTCTCAACTACCTCCACGAGCGGGGAATCATCTACAGAGATCTGAAACTGGACAATGTGCTACTGGACTCAGAGGGACACATCAAACTTACAGACTATGGCATGTGCAAGGTGCGGCTTACTGTGCAGTTTACTGGAGGCTCTCATGATATCATAATGCACTTTGGATGAAAGCACCTGCAAAGCTGCAGAAGTGTCGGTTTACAGCCCGCTGAGATGACATCTGATGATCTTTTTGTTTCTGCAGGAGGGCTTGAGACCAGGCGATACAACGAGCACTTTCTGTGGTACCCCTAATTACATCGCCCCTGAAATACTCCGAGGAGAGGATTACGGTGAGAATTACTAAACACAAGCACTTACCAGAAATGCTATCTGATGAGTTGCTGTAAAAGAGAATATTAGGCATTATGCAGGAACATCTGAGATGCTGCTTGCAGTTACGATTTTGAAAGAGCAGTACCTGTGTTATTTGAAAAGTCTAATTCTAACAAATATAAAACTATAAAAGCCCCAAATATTGAGAACAATAAAACCTACAGGAAAACCGGAATAGATAAATATAAACAAATAAACTAAGAAATAAAAGCAACATAGTAATAATAGAAGCAATAATGACATCCTCTGAATGAATGCTGACCTTATTATAAACAGAATATTACTCAAACAAACAAGATTGACATCTTACAGATTTGGAAGAACAAGGGTTAGGTGTTGTTACAAGTGTTCAGTCAAATATCTGTCTACATCAGTACCGAGTGCTGCACACAACCGCTATTAATGTGAGACAATAAAAATAGAAAAAGAGCTCCCTGGTTACCCAACTTGGTATCGTAGCAACACGTTCCACTGGTTGATGATCATACCAGTGTCTTTGCATGTTATGCTAATCTTTCTACATGCAAGCACAGTGGTCCCTTTTCTTCAAACAACATTTTGACACAGTAGGAAATGCACAGGGGTAAAAATGAACAATTGCTGAACTCTTGTATATAGATGCTGATTCATAATGTCAGTCACAAAATGGTGCATCATATGTATTTGCGTATATTCCTAATTGACGAATTATTATAATTAGACCCATTATGGTTGCCTGTATAAGAGCGTTTCCCCTTATTTAAATCCTTACTCAAGACTTATTTTTATGGATCAGTTTTAAATACATTTTACTTGCGTGTATTGGTATTTCTTCCTATGGCCTAATTTTCCCTTGTCTGGTGCTTTATGTGTTGCTTTGAGTGTTAATTGTCTCTCTTCTTTCCTGCTCTCTCCAGGGTTCAGCGTGGACTGGTGGGCGTTGGGCGTGCTGATGTTTGAGATGATGGCGGGCCGGTCGCCCTTCGACATCGTCGGGAGCTCCGACAACCCGGACCAGAACACAGAAGACTACCTCTTCCAAGGTAACACATACACACTGGTGAGGTTTATAACCGGATGGAAAAAGCGGCTCTGTGGAAACATGTAACACCTTTGCATTGACACCTTTCTGATGGCCACTCCCAGTGCCAGGCATATACCATCTGTGACAGGGAAACGTGTGAATCATGTGTTTTTGTCTGGCGGACAAATATAGTCGCTATTTTCTTCTATCGTCCTGCAAGCCATGGACAGATGGGAATTAGAAGTTATCTCTTGACTGACTGTCTTTATTGAAAGGCTCCTTTATGTACGTCCAACATGTGGATGTCCCACAGGATTGAGCTCATAACTGCAGCAGTGTCAGTGCTATACTGTCGTTTCAGCCTCAGGGGACTGTCTTTCTCACTCTCCCCCCCCTTCTCTCACCTCCTGCAGTAATATTGGAAAAACAGATCAGAATCCCACGCTCGTTGTCAGTCAAAGCCGCCAGCGTCCTCAAGGGATTTCTCAACAAGGTAAGCAGGGGTCAGACGGGCCTGAATCAATCCTAAACAGTGTTGGCTCCTGCCAACCCCTGAGAATCAAGAACATTATTCTGGCCTCAGATAGAGTCAGAGTGCCATCTCACTCTTTTACACACACACACACACACACACACACACACACACACACACACACACACACACACACACACACACATACACACACACATACACATACACACACACACCTTGTCTCAATGTGGCTCTGGCACCTTTTCACCTGTCTTTAATACAAAAAAAATTACTTTCCCACTCAACAAACTCCTCCTTCCCACCTGTCTTGGAAATCCTCTCATTTCTCACCTTCACCATCTTTTCTGACCCGTTGGCTGACTCGTCTGTCACCACTATAAACATCCTCCTCCTCTCACCCACTCTCTTTCTCTCCCTCAGGATCCTAAGGAGCGTCTAGGCTGTCACCCTCAGACAGGCTTTGCTGACATCATGGGACATCCGTTCTTCCGAAACGTCGATTGGGAGCTTGTGAGTCATTCGTTCTTATTCTCTCACTCTCTCTCCGCCTTCTCCTATTCTGGATTTGCCTCAGATTTCCCTTATAATTTCTAATAGAGGAAGTCAGTACCATTGCTCCTCCGTTGCCAAACTGTTCAAGATCAATCCACATATCGATCTGGCAGAGAAAGAAAAACTGAAAACTGCTGCTGGACGTGGAGGTCAAATCTAAGTGCGTGGGGTCACCTATCGCTCTCTCTCTCTCTCTTGCCCTGAGGCTGGTAGATGCGTTCTAAGAGCTGAAGGTTTTTAGCGATGTGATGAGACTCGTGTCCTTGTGCAAAGCAGAGAGACAGACAGACTAAGTAACAGATCAACTGAGACACAGATGGAAAAGTGATGTGTAGACAGATCAACAACTGACAATCCTCGAGACAGAAAAAACTGAACTGAAACTGAAAGTGCGCATATTTATTTTTAGCATCAGACGGTAGTAAAACAACAACTCAATTAAAAAGTTTAATTTAAGTTTCTTTGTTAAGGAAGTAAGTTCCAGTTACTAGAAGTCGTGATTCGTAGCTTTGCTCACCGGTGTTGCATATTGCATTATTTGTTTGGATTTTCTTAATCTGTAACAATAGCAGATATCTGGGTAATATCAGACACTAAATTACCTTTTGGTTCTTGTCTTCTCTGTATCGGATGCAGGTAAAACGCGCCCTTTGTTTTAAATTAAACGCTTGTATAATATGAAATAATTTTATGACACTCCCTCATGAAGTCAAAGCAACACTACAAATGCACCAATCATGTGGATGCACTGAAATAGACTCACAATTGTAACCTGTGTGTGATTACTTTGCTTAGAGTTGTTCCAGAGCCACAGCAGGATGTTGGAAATGAGCATTTGGGTGTGTGTGTGTTTACAGTAAATCGGATCAGATGATAAAACTCATAAAGACCTTTTGTTAATTGTCTCAATGAGCAATATAAATCAAACAGACCCGACGTGACTTTAATTAGCAGGCATCACTTCGAAGAAACTCGACGACAGAGTTATTTATGATGCTTCCTGTTCTCAGTCTCACAAATGAGTCACGTTATCATGTAAGAATTCCACTTTCATGACATCCTGAATTGAAAATTTTTAATGGTGTCATAAAGTTTGTCTCGGTAGTTTCGGTGTGTTGGCAACACATTCCTGTGAGCTTGCAACTGGCAATTATTTTCAGTATTGATTTATCTGTTATTTGTTTTTTTAATAGTTTAACAAAAGACAGAAAAAGTTCATTGCAACTATTTTACCATAATATAACTGAGAAAAGCCGAATTAATAATTAACTATCAAAATTACTTTATTAATAATCATTTAGTCCATCACCCACAGCTGAAGTTTAAAATATGTAAGATGGACAGACAGACCTACCTTCAGACAGACAGACAGACAGACCGAGCGATCTTCAGAGAGACAGACGGAAAGAGAGAGAGACCCTCAGACAGACAGACCGAGCGACCTTCAGACAGACAGACGGACAGGGCTGCTTGCCAGGGATCACTATGACCACTTTTGTCCCTGTTTGGTCTGGATCAGGGACCTGGCAGTAGGTCAGAGTGTCTGGAGGGATCGACTTACACCTCCCCCACCCCCACCCTCCTCTACACACCCACACCCACACACACACACACACACAAGAGAGAGTTTGTCCTTACTCCTGTTGACCTGCAGGGGGAGCAGATGTAGGCCTGCTTGAGGAGTGATGCCTGGACATGTAATAAGAGATGGGACAGGTTGATGGTGTTGGTCATTCAGCTGTATCCAGTATTTATTTTTGGAAACAGAAACTTTGTACACAGAAAATGTCATTATTACTTTAATTCTTCTTCATCTTTTTCCCTGTCCAAGTCTGTTTTACTGTAAATAATGTTGCTGTTTTAATAAACCAGACTAATTTCCCTTTGATCGCTTATCTAAATAGTCATTTTAGCTCTAAAGTATTACTCTACAGTGTAAATACTGTGAGTGATGTTTTTAAAGACAAAGATAGTTTGCTGTGTTCCTGTCTGATGTCTGTGTTGTTGTTTCAGCTGGAGCAGAAGCAGGTGGTCCCTCCATTCAAGCCCAACATCTCAGGGGAATTTGGACTGGACAACTTCGACGCCCAGTTCACCAACGAACCCATCCAGCTCACGCCCGACGACGAGTGAGTTCCTCTTTCTCTCTTTCTCTCTCTCTCTTCCTCTGTTAAGTTTTTAATACAACACTTACTCATTTACATCTCCTTTTGTCTGTTACAGTGACGTGGTCCGGAAGATCGATCAGTCTGAGTTCGAAGGATTCGAGTACATCAACCCACTCCTGATGTCGGCGGAGGAGTGTGTGTGAGGGACGTGACGCCTGTGCTCAAACACACCACCCACCCACACACACACCCACACACACAAACACACACTCGTGCACACGTTACATGATGTCTCAGTGTCTTCAAGCTGCATGGATACAAGACAAATGGACGATGTCAACCTTCTGTTTGAGAGCTCCACATGCACAGTAGAACGCTTATTTGCCAAAACCAGTCTCTCACTCTGCCATTTGTAACCACTTGCCCTTAAGTCTACCTTCTTTCTTAATTATTTTTATATCATGTAAATCTGCACTGATATCAATTTTCTCATCGGGGCCTCTTTGTCAGTAGCCAGCGAGGCTACAACGATCTTCCAAGGTTGCTGTACACCGGGGTTAGAGGGACGAGGCACAGCCCCTGACAGATGAACTGAGCATCCTCTCCTAACAGCTGGTGGGTTGTTTTCAATGCACATTTTATCTGTGTACATATATAAATATATATGAAACTACTATTGAGGATTAACTTTAAGCCACAGTCGGACAAAACTGACAACTTAATCGTCATTTTGCATTTGGTTTGGTCCCAACACCCCTTGTGTAGAGGAAACGGAAAAGAATCATGACATTAGCATTTAAAAAAAAAAAAAAAAAAAGATAAAAAATCTATATATTTTTCTCATGTTTTATTTAACAACATAGCGGCCGTTATATATGTTGTTCCGAGTGTTAAGAGAACCAAAAACAAGGTTCAGGCTTTGTTGTTTAGATGAATGCTCAACATCAGGAGAATAGAGGGAGTCTAATTCGAGTCCCTTCTCCTCGAATGAAGGAACTTACAGAGCAGTATCCGACTAACAATAACACTGAGTTCATACTCTCCAAACTGTGAATGAAAGAGCTCACGGTGACGCCAGGACACATGACCGCTGGTGCACAGGTCGAGTTCAGCTGTGCGGACCACACGTTAAATATACATTCACACAGGACCAAAAAGAAAAAGAGCATTTTTCTGAAAAATTGCTGGTACATATTAGAAGGTACAGTATATATATATGAACGATGTGCTGTCCGAAGTCATAGAATTTATATATTCTTTTTTTTTTTTTTTCTTTTTTTTTTCTTCTTGTTGCTCATTTTTAATACTATGCCTTTCTGAGCGTTATGGTCTGTTCTCTTTTTTGTACTTCATTCCATGTTTGTCTTTTTATTGTAAATCAAAAACACTAAGTGATAGTTGGAACACGCTCGCTGACACGGTGCGGGTATGGTCCTTAAATGTGGCTCGAAAACTGTTATCTGTGTCTGCTCTGCTCCATTTTTACCATGTATACCCCACAGCTCGTTAGACATTTTGTCAAGCCGCTTTAAAGCATATAAAAGCTCTGCAGAGCCAACGACACTAAGAGACGGTGCAGGAACCTCCAGACTCTCCTCCTTCTTGGAAAGTGGTGACCGGAGGAACTCGCTCATCTGTTACTCATGTTACTTCTGCTTTATTGTTACTTTTTTGTGAATCAGATTTAATTTTGATTGATTGTTGTTTTTTGTATCACTACATTGATTCCAAAATGTTACTGGGTGAACCCAATGGAAACACTATTTGTTGTATTTGTTGTTCTGGAGGTGTTTACCACACACAGGACTCTACTGAACTTTATTATTAGTGTGCAAAGAAAAACAACACTGACGGTAAAATAAACATTTTATTTCTCTCCTTGTGGTGATAAGTGATTGTGTCGTTCATGTGAAGTAGAAATCCACCAAATCATGTGACAGGAATCATTATGGCTTTTGAAAGAGGAGCGTATTCAACAGGCAAGGAAGATCCTGTAAGAAGAAGTGCATTATGGGAAGAGAAGGATCCAGTGTTGGGGTATCTCTGATACCTCTTCTGATTCTGACAAAGACGTACAGATATAATTAAAAAATAAACAGAAATAAGAATAACTGCAAAATAAACTCTTATGAAAATGTATTTAATCTGCCCCAGAATTCTCCCAAATCATGAATATCAGCCCCTAAATATCCCTGATTTTAAAGATCCATCTGGGAAATTGTTGAAAATGTCTCCAGCATTGTCAATGACTGTGATAAGATCCGATCAATGCTAACATGTATTAGTCTCTTTGTTGGTCCATGTAATAATTATAATAAGAATTCAACAAATCTGTCCATCACGAGTGGCCAAACATTAATGAGTCTTTATCATCATGGTGGAGTTTGGTTAACTCACATTGGTGTTGGATGATTAGCTAAATATAGCTAAAGAGGCTAAATACATCCTACCTCACGTTACCTTACCTTGCCTGGGATTAGCACCAGTAGTGTGTCTGTATTGTGAGGTGACATAAGTGAAGTGGACACACAGGGACATGCTCTACCTGTCACCGCCACTAAAAAACACAAGGCAAACACATGCCTGTCTGTAATAACTATAGTGGTGTGATAGTTTTACTGCGGAGGACTGAACTCCCCAGCTTTTCCATCCCAGCTGCCCGCGTCTCCGCTGGTCACGTGACCCCGGCCTGGCTTTCAGAGAGGCCCTCGGCGTTAGCGCGGGGGTGAAAAGGTCGTCGACACGGTAGCTCTCCAATCCGCCCTGGTGCACAGTGCTGACTGCTGCGAGGTGGCAAAAAAAAAGGATCATGGAAATGATGATGTATCAAAAATAATAAAAAGGATTGATTGGAGAGCTGCGGTATCTCACACAATGGGGGATGTAAATCCATTGTGTGAGGATTTTCTTTCATGCCCTGTTCCACGAAAACTGAACCATTGTATATCGTCTCATTTGAGCTTGATGTGGTGGAAAATTACTCCTCTTGTGAGACTGCAAGACTCAAACAGCGGTGCCGCATTCAGGACGAGGACAAATACCTTTGCATAATTCTGTATTCCCATGGCGGCGTGTTTGACACTGTTCCTGTGCCCTCTCTGATGGAGAGTGGGGGTACGCCTCCCCAGGCATGGTGGATCCCACATCACCCTGTGGAAGACTCGGGGAAGACTAACCTTGTATAATTAATGATGTAAAACGGAGGAGGATCTGAAGAAACATCCTGTTTTAATTGCTGTTATCTTGTTGGGTGTTTTACTCCGTCCCTGAAGGGATTAATTAGGCAGCAGAAGAATCGTACTTGGTGCTAAATGCAATCCCTTAGTAAAACACACACTGCGATTTAAGGTGCATCCAGTGCTCGACTTGGCTCGGGCGTGCACACCATCGCGCCGCGTTTACTGGAGCTCCTGGCTGCAGGACGGAGGTAATGAGTTGTTCTGAGTGATTCCCAGCATCAGTACTTAAATATACGTGTTCCACCCTCCTCCCTGTAAGTGAGCTGCAAATTGGTGTGTGCTACTTCAGCGAGTGTAATAATATTGTTTCATTAGTCGACACTTGAGACGATTCTTCATGACCAGCACTTCACAATCACCACCAGACTGAAGCTGTAGACGAACGGTGCTCACATGTAGAATTATAGAGGAGACTTGCTCAAGTAGAATGCTTTGATTGAAAAGGAGTGGAAAGATCTGACATAAGAAGTAAAACCATTAGGTCAACAGTAGAAATATTCACATTCTTAACTTATTTACTACTTACCTACTTACTAATTTAAATGTAAAATCTTAGATAAGTAAAAAAAGCATCATCTTCAACCATAAATGGCTCTGGATCAGGAGGAAAGACCCCAACTGTCCCCCAAGAGGTTAGGGACACACATCTGTGGTCGGCTTGTCTTAGAAGACACCTGATAACACCCAGGCGTACGTCTGATGATCTGTCCCTAACATCATGGTGGGTAACATCTGCTCCCTGATCCCTGATATCTGCTGGTGTTGGGAACATCTGGCTTCTGTGGAAGACCTTCAAACATACGCGGGACACTCACCATCTTGTCCTGTGTTCTAAAACACAAAGTTGATTCCAGGCAGAAGAAGCTCAGTCGTCATCCTAAGATCTGTTCAGAGACATGGCCTCAACAAATGTCCTGTGATGGCTTAGTGCCATTATAACCACAACACCAGGTTTCCACAATATGAGGTGTTTTGAATACCACAGACTGGTTTTTATCAGACTGATCAACGGAGCACCTCCAGGTTCCTGAAAACAAGGAGAAGATGTTTACATGAGCAACACATCGCTGGAATACCGTCACGGTGCAGATATAAACCCACTCACCGGTGTCCACCACAATCCACCTTTATAGCTGTGGTGACATCAGATTTTCCGTTATTGTGTCTACCTCCTGAGAGCCAGATGCTGAGACCACTTCTTTTTTTTTAAACAAATACTTTAAAGTAATTTACTGAAAGAACAACACATTCCTTTTAATGAGGCTGCAAGATGAGACCTGACGCAAGCTGCTCACACACATCACAGGGCAGGAAATGTGCTCAGAGTCCGTCCTCCTACGCCGACAGCTCAGACCTCAGACCAGCACTCGAGCGAGCATCATTACCCCAAATTACAGACACATCCACTGAACGACTCATGACATATTTCAATATCCACCATTGATTCCAGACGAGATTTATGAAAAGGAGTGTGAGGTGCCCGCCCCCAGGGCCCACTTAGTCCTGAGTCCAATAACAGTTAGACAGAGTCGGGGCTAATGGACAGGCTTATCAATGTGTTGGACTGTTTCTCTCTATGTGTGTGAACCCCCCACCCCCTACACACACACACCCCTGTAAACGCTACATCATCCTCCTGCTTTTTCCTTCATTCCCCTAATGAACAATCAGCGCTGGTCGCATTATTGCACATATGAGATTAATCTACTCCCCGCAGTGCACAGTGATGTTATTACAGGAAAATCAATGTCCCCCCCTTGTTGTTCTCTGGGGCTGGACGGGGTGTACGCACATCTGCTCTCATAATACAACTGCTGACCTTGCTGTCAGAGAGTGAGCCAGAGAGAGGCTGCGGCGCAAAAAAAACGGCCGACCGGTGTTGTTTATCAGAGCTTTATCAAGCCTCCATGCCTCTCACAGACGCCTGTGGCTCAGGCAGACAGCTAGGGTGTACTCCGGCTGGAAGAGAAAACCCCCCACAGCCCTGTGTAGCCAGGGCAGGACAACCTCTGCAGATTAAGATTTGACATGGAATTGTAAATGATAGCGTCCAATCAGACGCCAGAGGAGAAGTCGCGGAGGGAATTCCACCACCTCCTTCAAATAAAAAACCTATGAGCTATAATTCATAAAAGAAAAAAAAGAAAAATCTAATTCTTGACCTTCTCACTCTCAGATTTTATTAACTCCCACCATCACTAAAAGCACAATAGGCTGTGTGAGTGACCTTGTGACCTTTCGCAGTGGACAGGTCCATAAAAAACAGGGGTGGGGGGGGGGGGGGGGGGGGGGCAGGCAGTGTGAGAGAAAACCACCCTTTTGCCCCTGGTCAGTTTGTCCTCTCCTATTCTCTCTGCCTGGTTTTTTTTTCTTCAGCAAACTTGATGGAAAGCCAACCACAGAGATAAAGCAACTGTCACGTCTGCATGCCAGCAAATGTCAGCCAAGGCCACATCAATAAAACTGACCTACAACCAGTTCAAGCCCAAATTAATCAGAGGCTGGATATAGATTAGGGGCTATAAAAGAAAGTGAAGGTGGAATTGATATGCCTGGGAGAACTGGTGAATTTGGGGATTAAATAATTATTTATTTATTAAGATCTAACATGTCACCTCGGGTTAGACGAGGGTTATGCTTAGAATTTGTATTATTTATACAAAGAGGAACATCATGTTGAAAATGTTACAGGCAAAAAAGACATTTCACAAATTCAAAATCACGCATTTACTTCCAATTTGAGTTGATTTCTTTTTCTTTAAATGTATCACCTGGAGATTCCTATGTATAATCATGGTAATTTTTATCTTCCATGAGAAATCAGACTGAAAATGTGAAAGGGAAAAATAAAAAATGATTAATTTCATTGAGATATTTTTTTTAATAGAAAAAAGAGCCAATGGTTGAAAGTAACTAAATAGATTTACTCAAGTACAGTATTTAAGTAGCTATGATTACAGTTTTGACATATTTGTACTTACTTGGGATTCTTGATCTGTTTCTTGTTTTCGACTTCACTACTTTCAGTTTCATTTCTCTGCTTCACACTTTTCAGAGGGACATGTTGTGCTTTGTACTCGGCTTCATCTGACTCGTTGATTACGTACATTTTCAGATTAAGACCAGAACAATCTTGTGAAATAAGAAAGATTCCAGTTTGAAAAAAACATTTTCTCTCTGCTCTCAGCCTCTGCTGGAAGAAACACATGTCCCAGATTGGGTGAGACAGACAGACACACAGATACACCCCCCCCCCCCCCACACACACAGATGTGAGACAGACAGACAGATACACCCCCCACCATACAGAAAGGAGACAGACGGATAGACACACGCGCACACACAATTGAGAGCCAGACAGACACACACACACACACACACACACACACACACACACACACACACACACACACACACACACACACACACACACACAGAAGGGAGACAGACAGCCAGACAGACACACACACAGTTGGGAGACATTCAGACAGACCGGCAGACACACACACACACAAACAAACACATTCGCACAGAAAGACAGACAGAAACACACACACACACACACACTCGCACAGACATTCAGACAGAGAGACACAAACACACACGCGCAGATTAGAGACAGATCGACAGACACACACACACACGCGCAAGCACACGCACACACACACATAGAGACCGTCAGACAGACAGACAAATACACACACACACGCACAGACAGACAGACAGACAGACATACAGACAGACACACACACACACTCGCACAGACAGTCAGACAGACAGGCAGCCAGACGAGAGACGCCCCCGCATAGTTTCCGTCAGCCCGGTGACGTCTCCGCCTCTCAGCCCGTGTGCAGCGTGACGTCGCTCGGCTGTAGTGGAGCCTCTCGCTGCGTCTTGTTGACGGTCCTCCAGGCTCAGTACGGAGAAGAGCCCGGGAGAGAGAGGACGACACACGCAGAGACTCAGCCTCAGCGTCCAGGCAAGTGATGTTTTAAATACCGCCGAGCTTCCTCCAGGATGTGTTTGAACAGTGTGTGGGTAGCTGAGCTGAGCCGGTGGAGAATTAACGGTCGAGTTGGAATTGTTGAGCCGCGGTGGAGGCACGGAGAGAGGGGGGTCGAAGCTAACCTGGTGTAGCCTGCTGTATCGCTCTCTGTCCGGGAGGTCAGCCGGCTCTCGGTCCGCTCGGTGAGCCTGTCCTCTCGGTCACTGTGTCGGGTTAGCCCGCGGACATATCCGCTCATTTATCAACCTCTGAAGCCGTGGGAGCTCGGGCCAGTCCGTGCTGCTTTATCGCGGCTCCCACTGCCGAGGTGACCCGGGTTACGTTAGCCTGCCTTCGCTCCCGGGAGCCGGGGCTAGCCTGGCTCATAGGCAGCCCTCTACGCTGCTTTATCGCCAACTGTACGAGGGTAAGCTGGGGGTAGCTAAGCTAGCTCGTAGCGCGATTAGCGCTGATTGTTGAAAGACAAGAATGCGCAATTTTGTATTATTACTTTGCGCATTTAAAAATATATGTTACATCTAAAAACCTGACTTTATTAACGATTTCAAATAATCCCACAATCACTTGAGTTAGATGTAATGTGTCGTTCCGGGGGGGGGATGTGAACGTTAAACCCGGGCGAGCTCTCTACCCGGTCGCCGCCGGTTGTTAACCCCGCCGTGCCCTCTTTAAATCGGCGTGTGCGTAGAGGCTCGGCCGCGGTGCCTTCCCCAGACCGGAGTGCAGACAGTGAATGTCATTATCAGCGCCGTCTGCATACCAGAGCCGAGGAGGCGAGGTGCAGTCTGGGGAGGAAGAGGAGGAGGAGGGGGGTCGTCGCTGGGGATGGAGCCGAGCCGGAGCTTTATTATTATTATCACATCATTGCGCGGTGTCCTTGCACCAAAAGGAGGAACCAAGAACCCGTAAAGAAATGTGTCTCAACCGCCTCAGCCTCGTTTCCCCAGCGAACCGACGCGGGGCGTAGTAATGTCTGTCAGAAATACACGGATCCGATTGGAGGTTTTCGGCCAAACCCTTGATAATACAGCGGGCAGGATGGGGGGAGAAGCTGCCTCCCTGCACATCGTCATGTATGGCTCTCTGATTAATCACATTTTGCAGTGTAGTTGGTTTTTTTCGTGCAATGCATTACCGTTTTTCACGGTGAGAGTTTCCATTAAAAAGCCCACTGACACCATCCCGTATCGGCATCGAGCTCCTGCTCCCCCCCCCCCCCCGAAGCAGCAGCATTTCAGTCGGTGGGAAGAAGAAGAAAAAAAAACTGGACGGGATGCTGAAATCTGCTAAATCGTGCAAATCCACTCACTGGGCTCATTTAACACGATGTGCATCTTTTTAAACAATCCTTGCTTCGTCGAAATCTTAATTTAGTGCACATGTACTTTCACCCACTGGTTTTCACGACACCCTGAAACGCAAATGCTGCATTTCGTTTGCTGGTAGAGAATTATCCGCCGTGTCTCGGCGTCATATTGCAGCAGTGGCCATCATCAACTCCAATGCGTTTTAAATTGTATTGGGGAGGGGGGGGACTGGACGACGACGACCAGTTAAAGTGTTGTTTACCTTTTAATAGGGTAGATTTAGGCATTCCGCAGTGAAGCCCGATAATAATAAAAAGGGAAAACACTCCTTTCCACGCTGCTCGGCGTCCAGCTGTGAGGGGACTGAGCGAAGGGGACGACTGCTGTTAACGCTTTTATCAATTGTTTTTCACCGACTTGATGGGGTCAGCGTGGGGTAAGCAGACCTAGGGGAAGGCACAATATGGCGGGGAAGGGGCACTTTCATTTGCAAAGCGACATGTTTTTGCACCATTGTGTATCAGCCTTACATTAACAATGTAATGGGTGAGGGGCGGGAGGGGGGGGGAGACTTCACTCAGGTTGTTATGTCTGGGCAACTGGTTTCGCTTGCTAAAATTCTCACTTTGCCCCTAGAAAGTTTGTTTCTAAACCTCTAGTGAAAACCCTTGATGCAAATTTCCCCTTTGGGTTCAATTACAAGGGCTGAAGTGTTTGTGTGAAGTATGGTAATGGCCATTTGGTTTAGTGGTCCATGCAAACAGCCATTGACCTCTTCAGCCCCCCACCAGGACAGCAGCCGTAAAGCATTTAAAGTCCTTATGGGTATTTCATTCTCCATAATCATTTTTTTAAAAAAAAGAGAGAATGTTAGTTTGTTTTATTTGTGTGCAGGAAAGATATTGATTAGTTTGGACAAAGACTGAATTATTTTTCTGTGTTTTCTGAATTCCTCTTTTTTTATGCGCAGGAAACGGATCAGCACTCGGCAAACTTCAGTCAACAACATGCATGTGTCTCACAACCAGAAGATTTGTGTCATTTGAAAAGACTTAGGGAGGAGGAAAAAGACTCAGGAGTACAAGAACTCAGTCAGCTGACAGAAACAACAGTAACCCAGTGCTTAGACATGGCCAGCACCCAGACCAGTTTGAAAACCCCCTTCAAAGACTTGACCTCATTCAAGGGCAACATGAAACGGCTGTACAGAGAGCGGCTGGAAGACGCACCCATCAAGAAGCGACTAATGGCAGAGATCAACCTGAAGCGTCGCAGCACGGATTCCCTCCCCAAAACTCCCAAAGTGAAGAGGGAGCAGACCGAGGATCTGTGCCACGACCCTGACATGGATTTCGCGGGCCAGGCTGAATTGCATGTGGCGGGCTCTGCTAAAGCCCTGGACCTGAGCCCTGGGCTCAAACACACACTAGCCCAGTTCACCCTCAGCAGCCAAAGCTCCCTTGGGGGCCCAGCTGCCTTCTCAGCCCGTACCGGCCACGAGCATTCCCAAGCCGGTATGCCCTCCCCTCCTGTCCTGGGAGGGGGCCCTCTGCTGGTTCCCTGTGACAGCTCCAATGAACTCACCCACTCGCTGCTGGAAGGGGAGTCCATCTCCTGCTTCGTCGTCGGGGGAGAGAAGCGTCTCTGCTTGCCCCAGGTGCTCAACTCTGTGCTCCGCGACTTCTCGCTGCAGCAGATCAACACTGTGTGCGATGAGCTCTACGTCTATTGCTCACGCTGCGATGCTGAGCAGCTGCACATCCTTAAAGTGTTGGGAATTCTGCCGTTCAACGCACCTTCCTGTGGCCTCATTACACTGACGGATGCACAACGGTTGTGCAACGCGTTGCTGCGCCCTGGAGCGGCATTGCTTGCCGACCCCAGTGGTAAGCTGTCGGCCGAGGGCCTGCTGAAGGAGAGTAAAGCCAGCTTCCAGGTGGAGCACCAATGTCTGGGGAAGTGCCAGGGTCTCTTTGTGCCCCAGTTCTACACCCAGCCCGAGGCGCCCTGCATCCAGTGTGTTGAGTGCCAGTTGCTCTTTTCCCCGCAGAAGTTTGTCATGCATTCACACAAGTCACCTGATAAGAGGACCTGCCACTGGGGCTTTGATTCAGCCAAGTGGCCCTGCTACCTACAGCTTGCCAGGAAGTACGAGGGAACGCCCGAGGAACCCAGGCTCCAGCAGCTCCTTGACGAGGTCAAAGAGAAGTTCCACTGCCAGCTCAAGAGGTCAATAGACAAAGTAAGTACACTTATGAATGATACCTGTGTCTTTGCCTGTTTGCATGTGATCAAATGTCCTTCATCATCACTCAGCTTTGGAACCCTTTTAAAATTCTATAAGTCAGATAATGTCTTAAAGTTTCTATATCTGGTTTACTACTTCACCCCTTTTCTCTAGTATTCTCATATTCTTTGTGCTGAGCATGTTTGATTAGCCTAATGTTGGGCTGGTGTTTTCTTAAACTATCGTTGACCCAGTATGGGGGGGGGGGGGGCATTTTCTCTGACCAGGTCTGATCAGATGAGGTTAGGGCAGCTGGTCACAGCTGAAGGGGACGTGCATCATTGTCCCCTCAGGTCACCTGGAGGTCACTGGGAATGTCACTGAACAAAAGGCCAATATATGAGGCTCAGGAAGACACAGTTCAAGTCCTGTGTGAATTACATGATTACAAATAAAACAAATATTCTGGTCTGCCAAAGAAAATAGATTGCAGATTTCCACATAGGTTGAGCAATTGGAAAGGACATGTGGTGCAGACTAGAGACGATGCTGATTGGTGAACCATGTACAGAGCTTGTTAGGATTGTTTCTTGCTACTTGGAAAGTAAAATGTCTCCATGGAATGACAAAAAAACCAGAATACTGCAGAATCTTCCACAGAGGACAATTTAGCAGATTCTCCTTATTCTTGCTGTGTTGAAGAAAAAAAATCTTGTCAGTGCAGTATCTGCGCCACAAGGGCAGCTTGCTTATTGAGAAGTCAGCATTCAGTGAGGGAAGAAAAGCTTTCCCTTCCGTTGTCTGGTTCCTGTCTCATGATGTGTGCCTGACCACGTTTTTTTATTTGAAATTGGGGTTGTGTTTCTATCTGATTGGTGTGGTGTGTTCACACTCAAATCGCCAGCTCGGATAGATTTTAGTCAAATTGAAAAAAGGAGGCGCTTTAATCAGTCAGCTATAACTTTTTTTACAAAAGGGTCTATCCTATAACCATTACTGGCTAGGTTCATTTTAAAATATGGCAGAGAAGGTAGCAGACTAAGTGAGACTGTGGAGTATAAAGAATGCAGTGTTTTGTATCTTCGTTGAGGAGATGCAGGTTTTTTTTCTTTCCTTGTCTGGTTAACTTGGTGTGTGAATGTGCTGGGAATAACATCTGGTGTCTCGTCAAGCGTCCCAGCTGCATTGCTGTCCAGCCTCTTCCTAATTGTCATCCTCTTGCCTTGGTTTAAGGTATTTATCTTGAGAGACGTAGACTCTCTGTCTCAGAGTCACAGACATTTAAATACCACAGAGGAAACACAGGTACAAAGAAACATATGCTCAAGGTGGATGACGAGTCCCACTATCTTTGTGTGTATGCGTGTTCTCGTGTCTGAGACTTCAGTATGTGCAATACGATGCTATCTGGTGGTTAGTATGACACATTGTCTTTCTCACACTTTGCCAGGCTCTCTGGAGCCTCCGTCTCACCACAGTCTCGGGTTCCGTACTCTCGGTTTGCAGGTGCTGAGGGGCTATTTCTCAGCCACAGTTTTTTCTTTTTTTGTTGTTGTCGCTTCTTTAAAAAAAATATATCTTTCACCTTGTTTGCTAGTAGGGACAAGATTTTACCTTCTGTTATATGTGTGGGTTTGGATTGACCTAAAATGGTGTGAAATGATATGCAACAGCCAAGTCCCAGTAGACAGATGTACAGACGCACAAAAGGGTAAATTCCTGGAAAGACAGTGGCCTGTGTGTCTACAGGAAGCAGGTGAACGTTGGCATCAGAGGAGGATGCCACTCTACTACCCCCACTGGAGCGGATGTATGAGTGTGTGAAAGATCACTGACCAGAGAACGGGGTGACCTGGCAGTGTCCCGCTTCCCTCAGTCAGGACATAGGGGTTCCCTTCCAAGTCCAACCACTCTCTGTTTGTGTATGTGTGTATTTGTGTGCGAGTGTGTGTGTGTGTGTGTGTGTGTGTGTGTTTAACTGAGCAGGAAGTGAGGCAGACGGACATGTCTCTCACCCTGAACATCCTACAGACTCAGTCCAGCTGCCTCCACTGCACTGGCTGTGTGACTCATACTTTCCACATCCCAGTGGATGTTAGTGGAAGGCCAGCCAGGCAACTTGTTGTCACACATGCTTCTTTCGAAAGACGGCTCACCTCGGTGTGTTGGTCTAACCCCGAATGCAGACCCCTTTTCCCAGCGGCCCTTATTTACACACGGTGTCAATGTGCACATTTACAAGCAGTTGATAGTTTTAAGGAAGAGCTCTGAGACCTCTAGAGGAGACGAGACGCAAACAAGTGGAGCTTTCTGGAAGTTGTTTTTCCCACTTTCTCCAATGGCTACCAGTCCCATATCCTGTAGGGAGTGTTTGGTTTGAGAAGGTGCAGTTAAAAACTCCAGGGCCTGCTCTCTATAAATGGCGCTTTGTTCCCTGAGGCACTGCTTCCATGTCTACCTAACCCTGTTGTGTAAATACAGACAGAAGCCATCGACAGACAGCAACAAGCAGAAGCCGTACTGTTTTTTCAAGAGTTACTCAAGTGTCTGACGAACAATGGGTTCATTTTGCGGACAGGGGTTGTGACAGACACTTGTACTTTCCTCTGTGACAGGATCGTGTGTCCTCATTTGAATGGGTGTTTTTTTATTTTTCCCAACGAGACAGGAAGTAACAGAATTTCCAATTTGATGATCATCCCCGCCACGTTGTGAAATATCTGTGTTGCTCAAGGGGCATTTCGTGTATTTGGGTTCTATGTTACCAGACAGCAAAACGGTGTACTACCAAAGTGTTTTTAACAATTCAAGTAATGTTCCCGTTACATAAAGGTAAATTTACTTATTAAAATATAAATAATTACACAACTGTGATTATCTCTTGCTTGTTTTGACAAGAATTATAAGCTTTTCCAGGTCTATTTCTAAGTAAGAACAAATAAACTGATACACAAACTGATATTTTAGGAATGTTTGCAAACCCCGGCAAGCATAACCTCATGGGCGAGCAACATAGTGAACATAGCTGTGTGCTGCGTGTTTGCCTCAGCCTTGTTTGTAGCGTTTTTCTGGCCCAGAGTCAGAAGTGTCAGACGGAGAGAACAGCCTTCCTCTGTCTGACTCCCCGCCTGGGCTGACACAGTGGCTGCGGCACAGACGGCAGACAGCTGCATCTCTCTGGCTTCCTCTATTTGCTATTTGAAAACCAGTGACTTCATTACCGCAGACCAGTGCAGCTGCACTCTCTGGCTGTCTCCAGGGCTGTCTGCTCGGTCTGTCTGTCTGTCTGGTTGTCAGTCATTCTCTCGGGCTACATCTAATTGGATTTTGGCAGACATGCTAATCGTTCACTGTGCGGCCTTTGCTATCTCTTCCTCCTACCTCTCCTTCCATCTTGACGTCAATCAACCATCTGCCTCCTTCTCGTGGGTTCGTGTCCTTGCACATCTTGACTTATGGCTTTCAGTCTGCTGCTCACCCATCATCATTTCTTTCTTTTGAAGCAGACAGTTCTGCTGTGGCCCACATGTGTCTGTAAATGGTCAGTATCCCCTGGGCCCCAATCAGTGGACAGTAACAAAATAAGCAGCCAAATGACCCGATAAGTCGATCGTTACATAAGCAAGAAGACCACTTGTGTGCGTCTAAAAGGCGGATGAGAGGAAAGCCAGTGGCTATTGATCGGGTCTCCGACCTTGATGGATGTGGAGAGTTGCTGGGTGACACAGACATTGAATAGAGGAGGAGATGGACGGAGGCAGGGAGAAAAAGGAAGAAGAGTGAAATTAGGAGACTAACTTGTGGTGGCGGCTGCCGGTGTTGCATAAGTTCCTAACTGTGTTGAGACATGTGCCCCCGTCTCCCAAGTTAACCTCACCTCTGCTTCTGCTTTTGGCTGCCTTAATTTTTGTAACTCAGACATGCAACGAAACAGAAGAAGTGTCAGACAGAAGCAAAAAAGGGTATGTGTTGTCAGAAAACATTCCACCCCTGAGAGAGGCTCTTTTATAATAAAGTCAGAGATTTAAAGAGTATGAAACTAAGAATATGAGAGAGTAAGGCCAGGACATGTGGGTCTGACTGCTGTCGTCGTCACACACTGCTATACACTTTTTTTTCTTCCATGAAACCGGCCATGTTAGGGAGGTGGCTTCAGGCGGCTTGGGGCCCAGCTCTTCTTTCCCCTAGTTGAAAATTAACCTACCCAAGACCTGAGCTGAACCACAACCTTGAACAGCCCTCTTGGTCGGCCAATCAAATGGGGGCAAGCTCGCATTTCCCCGGCCCTCTCCTTTGCCCCACACCCCACACCAAGACACTCGTACACATATTTCTATGTCTGTCTGTGAATTTTCCAAAGAGCATTTATCCAACTATGCAGAACACACACAGGAACCTCTTTGAACGCTGGCCTAGAGTAACCTACAGTCTATCATGCCTGTGTATAGTTTGGTATATGGACAACTGTCCATTTTCCCTGTACACAACATGCTCCGCCCTGGCCAGTGTTTGCTGCCTGTTGTAAAGGGCTAAATGGGGCCCCGCAAAGGTGGGAGGGGCTGAGGCGAGGGGCCTCCGGTATGTCACCATTAGGTCATTGCCAGTATCGAAGCTCCATAAAAGCACTTCAGCTAACTGGAGGAACACCAAATTCATTGCTTCTCAGTCTTTTTCTTTAATAGATAAGAATCTTTCAAATTGTTTTGGTTTCGAATACAGCATTTACAATGGTCTCAGGCCTTTCAGCCACATATGAGTTGACCACTTTAATTGGTTGTACCACCAGCTCACAGCTTTTCCTGTTCGCTACAACCCCACAGTTAAAAAAATAAATCTTTGGTCGGCTGGTGGTAATTCCCCGCCCTGGCTGCAGCTTGTTATTTTTGACTGTTTCCTTGGCTTGAGCTTCCCACCTCACTACCAGGAGAAGATAATGTGCTGCTGTGTGTATCTGATGTGAGGTAGCAGATACACTGGAGCCTGTGCAATGTCTGCCAGCAGTCTCACAGACTAAACAAACTGGCAAAGCCCCTCCCAGACAAATGCCCCATGGGCTTTTAAATGGCTATTTGCCAGTTACAACAACTCTCAACAACCATCAGTCCTCACACCGCTCGCGTAGGGCTAACGCTTGCTCAAATAAATCTAACCTCAGCATAACCTCGCGAGTTTAAGGAAAGAGTAGGAATGTCAAAGAGACACAATGACTGCACACAGCGATTTATATCGTACACACAGTTACTACTTCCTTAATGGTCTTATGTACGACTGATGGCCGAGGGCTAGTTGGTTAGCATGCTAGGTTAAGGAGACATTTCAGCAACACAATACATTGATTTCTTTGACTTAAAAATCAAAACGGTAAGCTCTTTGCATTCTGTCAAGTAAATGTTTAATTGTTGTGAACTGAAATTCTGACCCCTTCTTAGCCCCTTTAATAAAATAAACCGACAGCCTGTTTGCATGTTCATTCTGCTCTGGCTCCCCCCCACGCCCACGCCCTCAGGGCAGCAGACCTGTTTGTTACCTTTAAGGAAAAGGAAAGTGAAAGAGAGGGGAATATAATGGGCTTTCAGCTCTAACAAGCCTATAAGAAAAGAAAGAAGCTTGGATTGTAACATGTATCACAAGCCTGGTTTATTTTTTTTTGCATGGGACTATAACAATGGAAAGTCTTAAAAAAATTGACGTGTTGATGAAGAGATTAACCGTGCGCTGTCTGGCGTCCCTGAGAGACAGTCAGGCGAGCAGGTTGTGATGGGGGCAGGGAGACGAAAGCGTGGCAGCTATACTGTAAAAGGACTCTGGGAGACAGCCAGCCTGTGCGTGTTTTGTGCAAGCAGACTTTGCACGTTTGCATTTGAAAGACTCTTCAGTGCCGCCTTCCCGCGGGGAATGGTGATTAATGCAGATATAAATAGAGAGATCCAGAGACGGCGCTTTCCATAGGAGCACCATATAGACAGCAAGGACACACACACACACACACACACACACACACACACACACACACACACACACACACACACACACACACACAACGTATAGGCACTTAGACTCTCCTCTCTTATATGTTCACCTACAACCCCAGTCTCCCAGACAGGGAGATAAACACAGGATATCAAAGGCGTGTCATGAGTCCCGCTGGGCTTCCACACGACACATTAAGCTCAGCCACTACACTGATCAATTATGCATGTTGCAAACACCGGGAAATCATGGGAAAATAGTCAGTGTGTACGATTAAAGGAATCCCCATCCCTCCACTTTGCCAGTAATGTTCTGCGTGTTTGGTAATCGCTCGTCATTTCCATATTGAAGTGATCCTGCTTGAGATGCCTGATGAAGTGTCCACGTTCTTTTATCAAATGGCCCCATGTGCTTAATTGCACACAACAATGGCTGCCAAGTGCTGCCCTGGCCCATGCTAGCTCTGACCTTCCGCCTACACACCAGATGAGCGCAGCAAAGATTCAAACTTGCCAGGCTCGGGTTGGTGATTACTTTTCCTGTTAGTCGTTTATTTTGCCGGCTCACCTTTGCTCCACTAACATTAAAGTCCAACAGTTTTTTTTCCCCTTCAGTTGCTGGCCGCCTCTATACCCTTTAAATCCCCATCTCACCAGGGGTCTGAAAGATGTTGCTCAGGATGAGGCTGTAAAGTTTGCAACTGGGACACACTCTGCCTTAGTGAAGGTGGAACGAGTGACATTTTGTGATTTACCCAGACTTTGGTTTCGTTCTGCCTCTTCCCTGCTGAATGCTGATGTGTTTATCTCACCGCAACTCCCACCTGCACACTGGCTCACAGGAATAATCTGTCTCCCTGATATTTCTTAGGGAAGACACAAACATACAAACATGCAGGCTCCGCTGCCTCATATTCCCCAGGGCTTCATACCAGCTCATCTAGATCCTGTTAATAGAGCGCTGTTTCCCTCTGGATCCTCAACAGTCCCACTGCACCTCTTTGCAGCAGAGGATAAGTAGTAGACAGTCCTCAAGGTCATTGACCTCCAGATGCAATTAATTACATAATATCTTTTAGAATATACTAGTATAGTATAATATAGTAGTGTAAACTTCATCTGTGGAGGCCAAGTTAAAAGTAGCATGTGTTGACGCTGGGTATCCCTGCATTCAGGTAAACAGTCAAGTCCTTCCTCAACTCTGCCCAAGCAAGAGAGTGTTGTGTGATGTGTGTGTCTGTGTGTAGCTCTAGTCGACTCCTCATGTGGCAGTGATTCTTTGCATGTCGGCCTCGTTTTCTGGCTTCACCGTTGCTCACATTCACACAGCCTTGCTGCTGGGGCGACTTGGCCAGCATGGAGCCTTGTTACCCTTGACTTTATCCTTTGAACAGTGAAGCATTGCACTGTGGTTCTCAGTCCTGACTACATTTTCGCCAGATCCCGTGACAAGTGCACTTTGCAATGCCAGACATTTTCTTTGTCATCACTATTACAATGTACTGGCTGAGATGCATCCTGACACGGGATGAGGCCATATGTGCTGTACTTCTGAAGAAAAATGACTCACGTTAAGGGGGATTTTTTTTTGCCTCCAGTCAGATGATGCTAGATTTTGGCAAGGTTGCCTCATACCGTTTGTTGCTTTGGCAGACACCCTCATTTTCTATTCAGTAAATATCTGTGCCCCATTAAACAATTAAAGTCACTGTTGACACTTAAATCCAAGCTTCAAACTTTGTGTCCTTGTGTTATCATCAATGACAAAGTGTCAGACTGTGACTTGACCATGACTTGAGCTTTGAATGTGTCCGCATGATGACATCTCTTATCAGACAGATGACACATACACAGAGACACGCAGCAGCACGGGACACAGTGCAGATGACAGTCCGCTGTTCATGATTAAAGGAAGTCAAATGCACACCAATGCAACCGCTGCCATCCGCCACTTCCTCCATTCACCACGCCAATTCTATCATGCGGCGTGAGTCACGGTGCTCCATCAGTGCTGTGGTCTGCTCTCCACTCATCAGCCAACAGCTCAACAGTCACGGTGGAGCCAGGTCAAAGATTTATCACCGTTCCAGTCTCTCACTCAGTCTGTTTGATGTACGCCCAGGTGTGTTCACTTAGAGCTCTGACTCAACCGTAATGCCATTTACCAAACACAGCCGCACTTTGCTTGGGCTGTTGTCAAGCTCGCCTCAGACAGTGACTGTTTTAATGAGGAAAGTCTGGTGATCAAGTTAGTGGACTGTGGGTTCACCTGTCATATTAATGTATCAAGATTGATGCAGGCAGAACGGACATAAACAGCAGCCTCTGGCCAAATACTGGTTTATTTTTTATGTTAATTATTCACTGTTGAGGTGCTTTTCATTTTGATAATTCAGGTTTCATCATATTACAAGTACATGTATCTCCTGAATTCTGCAGTCCTACCCGCATTGTGAAAGTGGAGAGAATAGTATTCTGAGACCTGGTTTGAAAACAAGAGTTTGTGACAGAGAAATAGAGGGAGAGTCATGGAAGCTGATGGATTTGCATTACAGGACCTGTGTGTGTGTGTGTTTGTGTGTCTGAATGTTTGTGTGTGGGAGCGACAGGCGGGCCCGAGGGGCCTGGACAGGAAAGCCAAGCTGCCCATGCAGAGTCGAGCAGTAGAAGCTTCAAACAAGCTCCTGCATGTAATATGGATGAGACCAGAGCTCCCTGCTGAACAGTCAGAGGACCCTGGGCCTGTTCGGATTTAACCGTCTGTCTGTCAGTGTGTCTGTGATAGATTTAGCCATGCAAGGCGTTTTGACCAGGTGGATCTTTCTCTTTGTAGAGCTGTGGCCGTATCGGGGGGGGGGTCAGTCTCTTTACCCTCATTCCCTCTCTGTCTTGCTCTCTCTCATTGCAGACAGTGATAACCAACCAAGCGTTGACATTTACTGCAGTATCCCATATTACAGCAGAGCAGCCTCCTGCGCTGAGGAGGAAGTAAACAAACCACAGATCGATATTATGACTGCACACTAGAGCTGGGGAAGAGGGGATTCTAGTCTGAGGCCACTACAACTCTTGCGTTTACCCCTCACTTTTTCTTTAAACTTGTTTGTAGAGATGCATCACGAGAAATTAGTTTTAATTTCCATCTTTCACCCAGAAACATGAGATAATTTATTGGCATCTGATTGCTTCAAGTCTAGACTTAAAATGGCTATCAGCCCAAATTCTGATGAGCTTGCTGTTGCTGGGTCTGATTGAGACGCAGAATGGCTGGTGCATGCAGGACTCGGCATGTTTTTTGAGGCATTCTAGTGAATGCTGTGTAATTTATTGCAAAGACAGAGGGTCGGGCAGTGTCTCCATTTTGTGTTTTCTCTCTCTGTGTAGTGATAGCAGTTCACTGCTGGCTTGCTGACAGCCTCTCTCGGCTTTCAGTCTGCTTAGCAACGCTCGCTCACTCTGCAGTTCTCTCACTCCCCTCTGTCTCCAAGCACTCTGAGTTGTTTCATCCTTTCGAATAGTAAATCCAGTTTCCTTGTAAAGACAACCAGGCAGTTCATTTGTTGTTGCTTTTTTATGGCAGAATGTGTATCCCTAATTACTGATTTGAACCAGTAACCTACCTCCAAACAATGTCTCATGGCTGTTAACTTCTCTTTAGTCTTTCTCTTTGGCTTTTTAGAGATGGTGTAGCCCACACACACATTGGCCTTTGCTTAAGCTCAAATGATGAGTACAGTCATCCTCAGACAAAACAAGGGCCCACTGGCCTCATTCTCAGTCGATGTGTTCTCCTGGGAGCATGAAGTGTGTTTGCTCGTGTGCACGACAGTTTGCTTGCGGTAAACTACGTCATTCTCCTCGTCCTCCTACACTGCTTTTTGATGGAGCCGCTGTTTGATGGGATGTCTGTTTACTTGTGTGTGTGTGTGTATCCGTGTTTAAATGTGTGTCTCCTGGCCTGGTTGACTCACATAGGTGAGCCTTGGCAGCTTTGGTAATTAACACACTGGGGGGGCAGCGGGGAAGGAAAGTAGAGCACAGACACACGCTGAGCTGCTGTGCTAGAGACGGCGAGCCGCACATGTACAGTATAGTATTCTCTCTTACACATGGATGATTTGAATGCCCTTCACTGACTCAAACATACTTCAATTTCCTTGTGTGTGTGTGTGTGTGTGTGTGGTTGTGTGTGTAGATGGGATGAAAACCACTGACCACATTTTGAAGAAGAGCTTTAATGCTTCATGTTTAACATAATAATACATCTTGGGGGGGAGGGGGGAGATGAGGTTCAGATATCATATGGATTTTACAGTCGGAAACATTATGCCTTCACATAATACGCGATGCAGCAGCTGAGAGGGCAAACAGGAAATTTTCAGATATCTAAAATCTCTCACCCTTCACACAGAGCTTATCTCTCACAAGGCTGAATCATAAATCCTGGCTGCATGAACGGATCTAAATTTATTTTATTTTTCTATTGGTTAGTCCGTTCATGAAATTACCAGCATAGTTTATTCTGAATAAAAAGGCAGAAATATTTCAATTTGAATTTCAGCTCGATAATTGACTTAAATTACTA
The DNA here is from genome assembly GCF_947347685.1 of Pleuronectes platessa. NCBI lineage: Eukaryota > Metazoa > Chordata > Actinopteri > Pleuronectiformes > Pleuronectidae > Pleuronectes > Pleuronectes platessa. Next base: position 6,389,463 of record NC_070638.1, read on the forward strand.
ATGATCAGAGTTGTTTTGGATAAATTTCCCGTCGACCAGCTAATCGTTCTGCACTAATTGTCACCGTGATCATTATGGCAGCTAGAAGCTTAGTAATCTCAATAATACTCAGTAGCAGCAGATTTCTATGTTTTTGAGAAATTAACAGGAAATTAATTGTATTTACTAATTAAGGAAAAAGGATAAATGAAGACCTAGTTTTAGCCAATCAAATGTCTCCATTTGTTTGTTTTTCGTAATCCTCTTGGATAATTAATTTAGTATTGTTGGATTTTGGACTGATGGTCGGACAAAACAAGACTCCCGGAGAGGCCATATTGAACTGACATTTGGTCTATTTTGTAAGACTCAATCCATAACCTAAACAATTAACTGATCTGATGAAATGTTACTGGCAGATCAATTGATAATAAAAATAATCGTTACTGTTGATGGTGTTTGTGAGACGTATTGGGGGTTGGGGTGGTGGTACACCTCAGACAGTGTGGCCTAGTGTATTCCAGTTAGACAATTTGTCCATTCATGAGGTAACATTATTACAGCCCTGCTCATACAGCAGTGAATATAGACTAGAGGCGCCCGCCTGGGATTTGACTGTGAAACATGAGAAACAGAATAGAGAGACAAAGAGAGGGAGAGAGATAGAGAGAGCGAAAGAGAAAGAGAGAGGGGGGGAGATGAATAGAAAAATTGATCGAGAGAGTTTAAAGAGGCTGTTTTTTATGTAAAGGATCATAGAGGAGTGCTGTCGCTAGTTTCCATATTAAACGCCTGTCTGTGGTGAAGCTTGGATTTGGTGGACAGAGGGGGGGGGGGGGGGGGATTCCTCACTTTCCCTCACTTTTATAACTTGCCTCATTTTCACTCATAGATTCCCACTAGCCATTTCTCCATTCAGTTCCACTGGCTGTAGCTATCAAGGCTGGGTGGATTGTAAAATGGCTGACTGGAGCTGTGGACGAAGGCGCTCAACACGTTGGCAGGGAGGGGAAAGGCTCTGTGTGTGTGTGTGCATGTGTGTGTATGTGTGCGTGTGTGCATGTGCGTATGTGTGTGTGTGTGTGTGATGACTGTCTAGACAGATCGCCCATGTGACGCAAAAATGTGCCCGAGGCCTGAAGCCAAAGCAAGTTGGGAAGGAACCTGTCCTTATCTCTCTCTCTGTGTGTGTGTGTGTCTGGCATGACTAGTCTGGCTGATCCTTATCACTGCGCTTGTCTAGCTCTGCTGTTTTCTCGTTGTGTTTGGAAAGAGGGAGGAACAGGTGTGTGTGTGTCTGAGGGGAGGCACAAACAGACAGACAGCTACGTGTTGTCTTTGCACGACCTTTTTTTTTTATTTCTGTCTCAACTTCCCTGTTTCCCTGTGTCACCTGTTTGTCTTACTGCCCACCTGTCAGACCTGTCCTTGTCTGTGTCCTGCTGTTTAATCAACAAACCGGTCAGGAAGCAAACAAACAGGACTTTTTAGCTTGTATTCCTTAATACACAAGTACCACAGAAGATCTTAGTATTCCCCTCAAGTCAAGAACTGAACATCTACATTCTCTTTTTAGTGTTGAGTTAATGAGAGTACTTAAAAGCTCCACTTTTGCTGCTTGCTTCCCCTGTGGGCTTTTATTGATTTGGCCGCTAAAACAAAGTGCAGCTCATTGGCTTAAGACGTCCATATCAAGAACTCTAGTGTCCGAGTGGGGGTTGGTGCGATATATAATATATAATACCGGATCCCAAAGAAAGACACAAGGTCCATATGTCAGATCTTAACTGCGAGCAAAAGACGACATGAACTTTGGAGCCACAAAGCTTCAATATCTTGTTGTTGCATGGTTTGTCCAGGAAGTATATATATCTACGTATCTGTATCTTGATCTTTGACACAGTTGACGACCGCAGCAGAGCAGGATGTGGTTTAGAAACAGACAGGGCGTGACTGGCTGTCTCTGAGCGTCTGTGTATGTGTGTTCCTAGTTCCCCTTGTGTGTGTGTGTGTGTGTGTGAGAGGGCGAATGAAAAGCACCCAAATGAAGGCTGTTTCACTTCCTCTTGCGAGGAAAAATGAGAATGAGCTGCATTACTGCATCCTCATCTGCTGCCTGCCGCTCTCCTTTGCCCTCTGCCTCCGTTTCTTGAATGCCAGGCGCATGAATGGCTCAGGAGGGGGGGGGGAGAGAAGTAGAAGGAAGAGGGAGGATGGGTGGCACAGTTATTGTTTCTGAACCCCTCTGTTTCTGCACCGTGAACGAGACCGTGGGGATCAACCGGGGTTTGGTTCAGTTTTCATACACGACCACAGACGCCAGCGTTTCAGCACATGTGAAGACCTCAGTGTTAATGTTTAAGGGAACACCAGGGATTTTAAATAGACTTTAATAAAACACACACAATTACACTCCAACACCGGCCGCCTGTTCTGGGATGAAAGGTCAGAATAAGGCTTGCTCACTCTTTATTGTGCCCTAGATAAGATTTACCATCAGGCTTGTTGAGACATGTTTTGGTTGTTTATTTGTGTGTATGTGTGACCGTGTGTTTTAAATCCAGGGCAGGGTCTTATAGTTATTTCTGTATGATATCTTCTGATCTATTCATGCCTCCTGCTGAAAACAACACACTGATACTTTTTCGAATATCCTGATAAAACTGATAAAATATTAGTTTATTCTGCTTGAAAAAGGGACTCTGTGTACTGTGTAGTGTTTAATTCACCTCTTTTTGTGTCTCCAAAATGTTCTCAAAGAGTGTCATGTTCCGTTTATGAGTAGTTGTGAGGGAGTTTGTTTTCACTGATCACTCTGCTGAATGTGTTTCATTTTGCTTCTACATTTTTAAAACTAAGATTTGCTGAATGGAAAATGCATCACTTCAATGTATGTGTGTGTGTTTGAGTGTGAGTGTGGTGCGGGGCATGCCTTGTATGCGTTTTATTATACATGTATGGAGACAGGATGTGTATTTATAGCCGAGAGTAAATGTGTGTGTGTATGCACGCACTGAGACGGCAGTCATCTGGAGGGTCCACGTGACTGAAGTGGAGACGGAGAGGGGAGGAAGAAGAGGGCTTGACCTCGGACTTGTTTGCAGTCTGCGTGGCAGTGTGTGTGTGTGTGTGTGTGTGTGTATGTGTTTGTGTGTGTGTGTGTGTGTGTGTGTGCGCGCGTCTACCTTCAGCTTCGATACATATAAATCACACCAAAAGTAGACTAAAAGATAAAAATGTCTTGTGAGCTGGGACCATTAGAGACTGGCAGGAGCTGAAAGAAACGTTCTTACATCGTCTGAAGTTTTCTGCTGAAAAAGAAATTAAGTCTGAAACCAGCTCTTCTTTGATCATATGATAGCCCTCTCACTAATTATGAACATTATGAAATCTAATGCTCAGAGCAGTGATAAAATCAACATAATGTAAAGCTTAAAGCAACACATTTAAAGATTTTAATTTACTGTTAAAAGAAGCTCACGTGTTAATGTCCGTCTCCATTTCGATTGCCCCGTTGATGTTAATGTCCAGCTATGAAGAGACCCAACACGTGTTTGTGTTGTAAATAAGATGTTAGTGCTTCACACAGGGAAACGCAGATGGAGCTCTTTGTATAAACACAAGGCTGCTGCTAAATTGCCTTCACTTTCCGCCTTTGTCCGGTATGTACGGTATGGTAACGTATGGTCACGCATGTCTGCGTTTATGAGTGCCTGCTTGTTATTGTCGGATTTAACAGCACTCCGGCAACACAGACACAAGGAAAAAAACACTTTCTGCTCCATTTATGCATCGGCTGGAGAAATGTCATGTGTGCTAATGGTCGGGGGACCTAACCGAGGCTCCAGAAATGGGTCACAAAGTTCACATGGCCGTGTGTGTCATGTAGCTGTGCATAGTGGTCTCTGTGTGTGTGTGTGTATCTGCAGCGGCAGGCAGACTGCTGGTGATTAGGAACAACAGGGCAGAGTTCAGCTGAGCGAGTGTGTGGAATGCTAATCCACATTGTCATAAGGCGAGCTTCAGCCTGACAAAGGACTGGAGACATTGTGGGGTTAGGGGGACTGTTTGTGTGTGTGTGTGCTTGTGTGTGTAAGTGTGTGTTCGCATGTGTTTGTGTGTCGCAGAGGCAACCCACATAAGAGAGGTGGTTCATTACTGCAGATTAGGCCTCAGTCGCAGCATGGTGTGCGTTAATAAAGCACATTGGGGGGTGGGGAGGTGGAATGTACGAGAGAGAGAGAGAGATGGGCAGGAAAACAGTTGAAAATGTGCAAGCGTTTGCACCCGCACACATTCATTAAGGAAAAGAGAGTGTAGAGCAGCAGGAATAACGAACGGGGGTGGGTGGGTGGGTGGGTGTTGGGTGGTGGGCGTTAAGCTGTCAACTGTCAGGTAAGCAGGAATTACAGGGAGAGCCATAGGCAGCCATTAGTGGAACACACATACATGTTTGGTCCATATGTACACACACACACACACACACACACACACACACACACACACACGCACACGTTTTGTGTTCGTAAACAAGCACACAGTCCCACCTTTTAATGAGCTGTCAGTCCTCTCATCAACACAACAGCTGCTGCTGTGGGGTCAAGCACATGAAAGACCCCTGGACGACCTGGTGGTAATGTCAGTTGGCCCTGTGCGCTGCCTCTGTCTGTGTTTGTCTCACACACACTTGTGCGGGGGAGAGGGACACATTGGAGCGTCGGTGTGCATAGGGGGCAATACACACACTGGCACACACACACGTTCAGACAACCTTGATATTGGAGGAAATCCAGCTGACAAGGGTCCAGCTCACCTCCGCCACACCACTGCAGTGGGTTTATTGTCGTTTCTGTCAATTCTCCTCTCTCTGTCCCCTCCTTCCCTGTGTCTGCCCCGTCCCATAACTGTCTCCCCTCTTCCTCCCTACCTCCCTCTCTCCCTTCTGTGCTGCAGTGCTGCCTTCTGGAGAAAAAAAAGGAAAAAACACCAACCACAAGCGCTCATAAGCAGACAAGCCCCCTTCTGTACACACACTCGCAGAGACACACCTGGCTACGCATATGGCTGGAGCCTTTTACATTTGCATGCACATGCTCATTCTTTCATGCCCTTGTAAATGTGGGACTTTCCCCCACATACAGTACACATGAGTTCACACGCTCACAAGTCAGGAGTAGTAGTTGTCTTTGAAACGGGCTACAGAAACAGAAACGTGTTATGAGTCTTTCAGTCTGTGAAATATGCCCAAGGTGAAAGATAGAAAACTGAAGAATGCAACAAATCCTTACAAACTTTGTTTAAGTGTCTGTGTGATGTGTATGTTTTGTGTGTGGTGATTTTAGAAGATAACATGAAGATTAGGTGGGTGATACCAGGCTGCCACAATAACTAGTTCTGTGGCTGTTTATCTCTCCGCTAAAGATGGTGTCTCTTAGAAAATATAGCAGAGATGAAAATCCTTTAGTCCAGCTGATGAAATGCTGTCTGTTATTCACTGTCCGACTGTGTGCGTGCGTGCACGTGTGTGCAGTCATTTTACCAGCTTTTAAAGGCTAGTAAGTCAATTATTGATGCTTTCTACAACCTCTATCCCTCTTTCTCCCTCTGTTCGGCTCCCCGCCTTTGCACTTTTCTCTTCATTGGAATCCCTCTCTTCCTCTAACCTCTTAACTCCTGCATCCCCCTTTCCTCCCACGTTCTCTCTTCTCTCTACACCCTTCTTCTCCATCACTTGTCTTTCTGTTGCTGTGTTCTACCTTGCTGTTCATGTTGCGACTTGGCTCCTCTGGTGCCTGTGCTACATGTTAGTTTGGTTGTGGGTGCGTGTGTGTGTGCACGCTAACTGCAGGCAGCATGTGTGTAGTGTCAGGCCTGTCTGCCACTGATAATCATCAACTCCATCAGCTCGTGGCCTCTCGCTGAGCGTGTCCTGGATTTGATAAAAAACACACACATTTGGCCACGAACAGTCGCACAACTACACGCAGCACCAACAGTATTTATTCGAACACACATGGCTCCCGGGGTACCAAGCTGACACAATTAATTATAAAAACAGTCAACACTCAACAACATAGATGCATCTTCACGAGAACGCGACTCCTAATACGCTGTATGTGTAACGATGAATCACACGCACACAAGCACTTAATGACATGCCATGCAGTAGCCATGTTGACTTATCAGCACAGCTTCTCTTGTGTTTTATTCATAGACCTTCCCGAGCAGTCTCCTTCAGTCGCTGCTCTTTACTTATCCATCTTCCTGCCACTTTCGTCCTCTCCGATACTGTATCACGGCCGGTTTACACTGTATCCTTCCCCATTTGTCTCCATTTTCTACCTCTTGGATGTCATTCGTCTCTATTTCCTATTGTTTTAATTCCATTCATCTCAATCTTGTCCCCTTTTGTGACCGTCGTGGTGCCCCCCCCCCCCTCCAATTCCTTCCTCTCGTTCCCATGCTGCCTGACAAGAGTGTGCATCATTTTTGTTCAACATATTCTTACCACTGTCTCCTGTGCTACGTCCTTACTGTCAGTTATGGAGTGTGTTTTTCCATCTGTATAACTCGTGCCCCCCCCTCTCTCTGTGTGTTTCAGAAGGCTGTGGAGGAAGAGGAGAGCCAGGTGAGGAAATCCTCAGCAGACCTGTGCTCACCCAGTGGCAAGATGGCCAATGCCTACCCTGAGAGAAAGGTCAGTCTTCACCCCCCCCCCACACACACACACAAACACACATCCATCCATCCGTCTCTCCATCACCTCCTACTGCTCCAGCATCCCCTCCTCCTCCCCCCCTCCTCCTCTACACACAGGTCAGCTCTCAGGGTCACCACCTCTGCCCCCGCTGACAGACACACACCCTGTTCACCCATTCATAGCGGCACACTTCTGCTCTCTGACCGGCCAGGAAAACACACACACACACACACACGGTTGCTGAAAAGGCTCTGCTCTCTCCCACCCCCCCAGCCCCTTTCACTTCACACACACACACACACACACACACACACACACACACACACACACACACACACACACACACACACACTGACTTTACATTCGCACATGAGGAAAGTAGCTCTTCATCATGATTGTGACCAGGATCTTTTTTCTGCAACACACACGCACACACACACTCTCATCTGATGCCTGATGGATGATCCCTTATCCACATGTATGCATGCATATATTAGCTTTATTAGATAATGGCACTGAGAGTGCCATGTGCAGTACAGCACATTCCCATCTCCTCCTGCTGTTTCTCTCTCCATGGAGTCATGAGTATGCATGTATGTGTGTGCGTGGCAATGCATCTGATTGCCATTGTGATAATTCACCCATTCAACTGAAAAATTGTATGCAAAGATCAATAATCTTGTGCGTCTTTGTGGCTGCAAGACAAAAGCTGAAAAAGCCAATGTGTTGCTGTGTTGTATCATATTTATATGCGTGTGTTTTTTGTTTCCACAGGGAAAAACATCTCCACCTGCTTTGGTCTTCAACCGTCTTTTTTCGGACATTAAGGAGGAACCAGAACACCCCACCCTGGTCCATCCCAGGTACTACATCATATTAACATTGATTAAACAGCCTAAATACCCCATGTAAAGGTTTACATTTTTTATTTTTTTAATAAAGGATTAATGTGCAGGTTATTAAATAGGAAAAAAGACCAGCACATGTTCCCAGAGTCTAAACTGTAAACCAAAGGTCAGAAATATTGTTTTGTCTGACATCAAAAAAAAATTTGTGGATCAACTTATTGTTTAAATAACTAATTGTTTGACCTGATTAATCTTTTAGTGTATGGATTGTTAGAAATAGTGACAAAATAATTTACGAGTCGGTTTATCTTGTCATAACATTATCATATTTTCCATTTACGTTCAGATATGAAAAATAAGTGGAAACAATAACCTAATTATCAAAATAGATGTTGATTATATACAGGACTTCACAGATTTTGTTGTCAGAATAGGATTTTTCAACAGACGGTTGGTCTCTAAGTGATACAATGAGATTGCTGTAGAAGTATGTTTGGCTGGAGAACATTAAAAGCTCTAGTTTATTTTAACTCTGCATTATGAGGAAGTGAACTGTGCCAAACTGTTTGGTTGTGTTAGTTGCCAAGTTGCCTCAGGTTTCATTTTGACTTTCTATCAGTTTCTTTTTTAGTAAATGTAGTTCCCATCCAACATTTCTTGCTCAGTTCCCTCTTTGTCCTCTGTCCTTCATCACATGAGCTTCTCATCTCCCTCCTTCCTCCTCCTCGGGTCCTCTTTTCCTCCCTCCTTACTCCCCAGACCACACCAGTCTATGTTTGGGTATAGTGCTCTGCTAGCTCACACAGTAATCTGACCCAGATTAAAAGGTGGAATTAGATGGTTTATGGCGCCATAGCTACACGTGACTTCTTGACATACTGACCATGGGCCAGACTAAATGGCAGGATTTAGATTTCTGGTCACCTCCGGCATTACCGGACGGTAACGCATCTCAAACCAGTCGTGGCTTGTACAGAGCGGGTTGGAGCATGTGTTTCTGCATTGCAGCTTTAGTAATAATGAAACGTCTCGCTAGACATCCACAGCACTTAACGTCCTATTTGTACCAACATCCATTAGCACCACACATGTCAAATAGGAGCCATGCTTACATTATTCAATCACATCTTTGGGGTTTCATGTGAATGAGTTTCAGATCGTCATTCAGGTGAACAGGCTGCGCTTATTTCCATCCAGAGCAGAGGGAGCAAGGCTGGCTTGGTTGGTTGGTAGTGCTGTAGTTTTTCCGCCAGAGCCCCACTGAGCTGTCATGCTTAACCTAGTTCACAGCTCCAGCCTCAGCTCTGTCTGGAGGGGACTGCTGTTGGGGGAGGGGTTCAAAGCTTCTTCTCTTCTTCTCTTCTTCTCTTCTCCTCCTCCTCCTCCCTTCACACCATGCAGCCAGGAATGGACAGATAGTGTTTGCTCAGTGGCTTCAGTGCATCTCCAGGCACTATCACTCTCTCAGTTGTACCCACTACCTGGACATGTGTGATAAGCTGAAGGTGTGTTTAGGCTGATACCCTGTAAACACATGATAAGAAATATTCATATTCCGCACCGTGTTTTCAGCTCTTGTCTTCAGACTCTGCACTTACTTTAGGCCAAACCCTTCACCGCCGTAAATCTTTTATTGCTCTGATTCCGAGTTTTTCCCTGATGAGTTATTGCAGTCATATTTGTTGCTTAATGTACATCAGCATTGTAAAGTCCATACCTCATAACATTTTATAGTCTTCACTGCAAACATGAGAAGTATGTGAAAGGTGACAATGCTCCCATCATGACTAGAAAAACCAAGAGAAAACGCATGCTTGTGTCAGTCCGTACGTTATCAGCAGCTAACCTCACCTTTGTGTGATGAAGGGAAGCCAGGTCTTTAAAAAGATTGTCGTTTCAGTGCTATTGCACGTTCAGTATCTTATAAATTGTAAAAGATTTATCTACATGTTAAACCAGTTCAGTGTTTAAACGTCTTTTCTTTATCTGCTTCTCTCTCCCAGTTACTACATGTACACGTACGATAAGATGGTGGCTCCCAACGTGTCTCTGCAGCATGAGGCGGAGATGAGCCAGGAGATGCTTGGAGCGCTGCTGAAACACCACTACAGCCGCAGAGTGCTGGGCCACGACGAGCCACCCATGGGTCAGTCCTGATACACACACACTACTAAACAGAGACACACACACAGAGAAAGGCACTTATGCCCCTTCCATACACAATTCCAAACATATACACTAAACCATACAGATGCGGACTCCATATTAAAATGACATGTGACGAAATCAAATTCGATTTTAGCTTTTTGATTTCCAGCTTTCTTTGACATGGAGTTGTCAAGAAACACTGACGAAAGCACTGAGCGATGGCGTCTGACCCATTTCCAAAACTTTAAATTTGTATGTTATAATCGATTAATGCGATTATGTCCATTCATGTAAGAAACTGAAAACAGCAGAGCAGGAAATAGGCGAAAGGGGGGGGAAATCACCCCCCATTTATCCATGAGGTGACAAGTTAAATCATCTGTGTGTGAAAACCTCACAATTAATGTGATTGAAAGAATTTTTAACTAACTAGTTTATAAATATATATAGGGGAGGGGTTTGAGTTTAGTTTTCCGAAAATGTGTGTTGTTTCTTTTGAAAACCAGAAATTTACGAATTAATTCAATAATAAAACGATGTGAATGGCCGTAAAATAATGAGCTCAAATATTAACAGTACTAAAACGATAAAACATATTTATTCAAGGGTGTGGAAGGTCATCCTTCACTTTGGAGACAACAGCCTGCCAAAGGATCTTAACCCTGTGTGTGTTTGTATTGTAATGTACATTCTGACTGTACATACACACAAACATGGCTGACACATGTCGACTATAAATACATCGCGCATGCACACGCAGCAACATGACTAGAAGAGACATGCAGATCATGTACATCTAGCACAGTGGAAGAGCTGACACGTGCTTACTGTAAACATACAACCACCGCCAACACACACACACACACACACACACACATGTGTAGCATTGCAGCCTGCAGCGACACATAATCATGCATTGACCTTCACATAAAGACTCTAGGGAAACCTCATGATTGAGCAAGAGGGGTGAAAAGGCAACGACCTCCTCTCTGTGTGTGTGTGTGTGTGTGTTTTTATGTGCACATTAAAGTGTGTATATTAAAGCTGCATCAATAAGAGGTATGTGTGGAGAGAGAGAGAGGGAGAGGGTGAATCACAGCAGTAGTGTTCATCTGCCATTATTACGCCACGTATGACTGCCATTCTCTCTCTCTCTCTCTCTCTCTCTCTCTCTCTCTCTCTCTCTCTCTCTCTCTCTCTCTCTCTCTTCCTATCTGCTATCTCAACTTCCTCTTCCATCCATCCATCCATCCATCCATCCATCCATGCCTCTTTCTTCTCTGGCTGCCTTGATCACCACCTCCCTCTCAGTCTGCTGTCACTTCCCCCATCTCCTCCTCCTTCTCCCCCTCATCATCATCCTCCTCCTCCTCCTCTTCTTCCTCTTTCTCTTTATTCTTCTCCCAGTCTATCTGTGTGCCTTTCACTTTTTCTGTTGTGCCCCCCCCCCCCCCCCCCCCCCCCCCAGTTTTTTTCTCCGAATGACCCACTCCTGCTATTTGTTTGCTTCTACTATCATGCGCGTGCGTGTGTGTGCTTTGCAGATCATGTATGCGAGTCTGTATTTGTGAGTGTGTGTGTATGCACATACAAAAGACACCTTCAGTCAGTAAATGAGTGTCCTCTCCAGTGCCAGACAGGCTGTGTACAGAGCATGCTGTTTCCTGTCACACACACACATACTGTATGAATACATTATTCTGGTAAACAACCCACTGTTCTCGTGCTCTCTCTCTCCCTGACACGATTTCTGCTTCTCTCTCTGTCTGTGAGCTCACTGGCCGACACATGCCTCGCTGCAGCATCTGTGCACGTGTCTTTGTGTTGGGAAGTGCGACATGGCCCCGTTGATCCGTTACTCATGATGTGCACCTTAAAGGCAACAGTGAGGACACAAGTCAGAGTTTGAAGGAGCCAATACAGAACAGCACAGCTCCCACACACGACCCTTTATTCCTCTTTTTTCTGTCTCTGTGTCTGAGGACACACATATACACGCGCAAACACACACACACACACACACACACAGAGAATTGGTGGGTGAGTGTTTGGTTCTACGGCTGTTGCCGTGCTTGTGCTTGCGTGTGTGTTAAAGCTGAAAAAGAGGTGTGAGGTTGTGCGAGGGTGTTACTAAACGTAGGCGGGAGTGCGCGCCAGCTCGACTCGCACTTCCTGTCTTTCAACCACCTCCTATTCTTTTTGTATTTCTTATTTTATATATTTTTTAAACTCCTTCCTTCATCCTCCTCTTCCTCTCTCCTCAGATCTTCACGCGTCGCCCCCTGTCGCTGCTGGCGCCGAGGAGGCCAAATCCCAACATGCCGCTGCTGCCTCGGCCACCGAGCCGGAATGCCAAGCCCAGGCAGTTTCCATGGAGACAAGCAGCCCGAGCTGCAAGAAAGCCTCCCACACCCCCGCCCACACCCCTCCTCCTCATCCTCCTCCTCCTCCTGCGTCGTTGTTGACGCCGGTATCGGAAGTAGTGGCTAAAGACACAGGCTCTGCCACAAGCGGCACTGCAGTGGTGGTGGGGGGGCTGGAGGACGACAAGGACAGGATTGTTGTGGAGATCATGCAGATGTACAGCAGGCAGCAGGACAAGCTGAACTCCACCCTGCATAAGCAGCTGCAGCTGGAATTGGTGAGTTGATGGTTGGAAAGAACAACGAGCAAGATGAATGAGCCCAAGATAAACTAGAACCTAACTGTCCTCGCCTGTTTAAAGTGTCCTTGAAGTGGATGTAAAGGTGATGTTCACCTCCCACCGACCCCTTCATGTAGGTACCAGATGGTTCTACAAGTCAGAACCAAAGTTAATCTAAAAAACAAGGTTTCACTAATTATAACATATTGTTTTGTTATTAAAACACTTAAGTTCAATTTTAGTTTTGACATATGGAATGTGAAACCCCTCTATTCAAGTCCCTTGGGCTATTATGACATGTCTCCCTGTGGAGGGGTAGAACTGTAAAGCAATTTCCCCTACAGAGGTCAGTGAAGTATCACATGATTGTTATTATTTCCCTTGACTTAGTCTTTGTGCCTTCAGGAGCTGGAGGCGGTACGCGGGGGCGAGGCAGCGAGGTTACGGGAGCTGAGCGCCGAGCAGCGGGAGCTTCGCAGCGAGCTGGAGGCGGTGCACAGTGAGCAGGCGAGGCAGCTCAACCAGGCCCGCCAGGAACAGCTGGAGCTGGAGACCCGTCTGGAGCAGCTCCGACAGCAGGCCTGCGCCTGCGAAATGGGGGTACAGCGCCAACAAGAGGCCCACTACACCACACAGGTACGGGCTGAGAGGAGAACCAATCCTGGCATCAGAAACTGTCTGAATGATGCAGTACACACACTAGCTTGCATCACTTAACACTTGATCTCAGATGGTACAGTGCTATGCTTCAGTTGGAATCAAATTCAAAGAAAAGGGGGCATCAGTGCAGCTGTAGCACACTGCGTATTTCTACTTGTTTACAAAGCATTTAAATTAAGTTAATGCACATCAGATCTTCACCTTGAACGTATAGGAATTTGCCCTTTTAATCCTTGATCCTTGATCGTTCCCAAAACTGCATATCAGCACTCTCGGTCCCTCTTTAAAATATTCCCACCAGATAGTGGCCAAAAAACATTCTCACAGTCATCTCCCACATATTTCCTCTAACAGCAGCAGAGAATGTTTTCTACCCAAACTTTGAGACTCAAGGTTTGGACAGGCTGTTTCTGTGATTAAGTGTTTCCTGACTGAATCATTTTGTGCGCATGTATGCTCTGTGTGAGTCAAAAGCGTGACCGCACACACACACACACACACACACACACACACACACACACACACACACACACACACACATACACATACACACACACACACACACGAACATTCAAGGCCTTTGTTTAGGTTTCCACTAGACCTAATCTTGAGATAGATTATGTTATGTTGGCTTGAGCTCAGAGCTGCACTATCCCTCTCCTATCTGCCATTGAAGCTCCGGCTCCTCCTGCCCCTCTCCCCTTGGCTCCAACACCAGGCTGGGTGCCAGTTAGGAGTGGGGGGGTGTGCGTGTGTTGTCGTGAGACTGAAACGAGCTGTTTCACTAAAAACTTAAACCAGTCATTTGTAATGTAATATATTTCAAAGTGACTGGCGTCATGGCACCTCGGACACATTCTATTGTCTTCGGGGTTGGGAAATTCATTTTCTAGTCTTGACATAATTTAAAAAGGTTAAAAATAACTGGCAATGACTTGTGGGGCTAGTTGGCTGTGACAGCGAGCTGCTGTAAACAAGGTTAAGTCCGAGTTTATGTCTGACCATCAAAAAGTGACCACTGCTGACTGAAAGAGCCGGAGGCCCTCGGTTAACTTCTCTGCATTTTGACACACACAACATATAGTGCGACGCGTGTAGATAGCCTATCTGCTGTACTTTGCACAGTCTGTTGTGATAGCTCTACCTCTACGTCTGATGTTTTGTGGGCTCTGTTTTGTGAACACACTTGATTGTTGTTTCTACATTTAGGCTGCAACAATTAGTCAATTATTATAATAAGCTCAAACTCATATTAAAATTATATTTTAAATATTACTTTTGGTGAATTCAGAGCTTCATGTCTTCTTCAATGATTTTAAACTAAATATCTTCGTAATTTGTGAAATTGGTTTGACTTTTTCACAATTCCCTGACATTTTAGAGACCACATTTTAAAAGTAAGGGTTATAGTTTGAGAAGCATGTCAATCATGCATCATCATATTTAAGATAAAGAGTTTTGTGCTGTGGGACGTCCTCAATTTTATTTTGTGTAGTTAAGGTCTGAGAGTTAACACAATGACCTGATTTCTATACGTGATACTAGATACTAGACTATTTGTCAAAACATGGTCTTGTCTGTGTCCTCAGTTGTCGGAGCTTCGTCAGAGGCTGGAGCGGGCGGAGGCAGATCGCCAGGAGCTGCAGGAGGAGCTGCGCCGGGAGCGGGAGGCTCGGGAGAAGCTGGAGCACACCATCGCCCAACTCAGGCAGCAGATGGCCCGGTCTGGCACTATGGGAGGCAGCCCCTCTCCTCCTCTCACCCCTTCCACCGGACCCCCTAGCGCCCTCTCCCCGCCCTCCTCCTCTTCTTCCTCCATCTCGGAGGCCCCAGCGTCTGGCCAAAAGTAACTGCCACCCCTCCGGGCGCCTCCTTCCCTCCCTCATTCCTCTTCGCCATCACCCACCAACTCTACAGACACAAACAAATCAGCCTGAAGCAGAACGGAGCTTCACATCTCCTCAGGCTGTTTTTTAAGTTGTGGATCTCATTCTCCTCCCTTATTATTTCAGTGTAGGACTGACTTTTGTTTTTGTAATTTAACATCACTTAAAAGAAAAAGTTTTATGGTGTGTTTTTTTTATTATTCTTTCTTTTGCTTCCTCTCTTCTCTTAAAACAGTATTTAAAGATTTTTGGGCATGTATGATTTAATTTATAGTTTTTACTGAACAAACAGCTGCTTCACAGACAGGAGTTGGGTCAAGTCGAGACCAACTCAACCATCACTATATTTGTTCCATCCTCACATTGTCACCCTCCTCATCCCTTCCCCTCTCGCTTGCTCTGGATTCCGGAGCCAATGACTTTGAGATTTCAGACTTGAGCTCAGACACGGATGCTCGACTCAGCTCCCCACGGACGTGTCAACTCACTGATACTACCTGGCACAGCAGCCGGTGCCCATGGACACAAAATGGTGCCTGGACGTGTGCCTCCTCTCCGTGTTTCTGTACCTTCAGCCCAGATGCTCAAGTACCAGCGAATGCAGGAAACTGCATGGACATTTCAAAAAAGTTTTTTTGGGGTCCTTAAAAAACAAAGAAAGAAAAATATAACGTGTTAAAATATCAAATCTATATGGAGGAGAAAAACCTTTACTGTACACAAAAAGACATTAAGCAGATGTTGTAATAAAAATATGCCAGTAGTGACACTGAACTTGAAATGAGTGTTTTGAGTGTGACGCCCACGAGGTAAAAAGCGCTCAGACTGTCTGGCCTGGGCCCCAGCTGCCCCACACTCAGACCAACTTCCTCTTCACTCAGCTTGGCAGCACCTGGACTCTCCTGTTGTAGACCAAACAGTCTGTCGGTTGAGCCACCAGCTGCCCAGTGTCTCCTCTAACACCCCCCACAGCTCCCCACTCACTAGAGACCTCACACCTTCCATCGCTGTGTGCTGGGGCCATTGCCCTCTACTGGGACACTCCTCAACACTGTGGTTTTCACCCACTTTGGCCTAGACAGGAAACACTGTGCTCTTTTCAGGCTTGGCATGAACAAGCTCACGAGCGGTGTTATGCACTTAATGTGCTCTCCTCCTCCAGAGTCTCCTGGGAAAGGAATGCGTCTGGACACGGGGGCAGGGTGAGCCGCCGAAGCTTTTATAAGACAGAAGAAAGGCAGAGTCTCACATGTGCAGTAGCTGCGCTGTGCTACAATAATACATACGACATCCCCACATGCGTGCACACTCAAGTGTGTTAGGGCAGTGCAGGCATTCAGGCGAAACAATGGTCCCAGCGTTCCCAGCAGATGATCAAAGCTCCAGCGTGCCCCTGTTCACTGGGCTTCCTCTGCTTTTTCAATCATTTGACTTCATTGTTAGCAGACGGTTTTATCCCCACCCTGTTTGTCAGAATGTGGGTCGCAGGTGAAAGCAGTTAGTCCAGGATGGTTTGGGCCCTGCTTCACGTTAATCTGCCTGGCTGAACAAACAGCACCGGGAAGGGAGGGGAGGCTTGAGGGGAGCGCTCGGGGGGACTGGTGCGCTCTCCCCCTCGGCAGGCTGGGTGGCCCGGACGCCAGGGGTACAGAGGGAGCCCGGTTTTTTTTTTGTTCTGTGCCGCCAGAATGGGGGCAGCTGTTGTTGTCTGGGGGCCTCTGCCCAACCTCGGGTGAGACTGTACAGGATCCCCCATCTCTCAACGCGACTTCCCTCCTCTCCCACTGAACCGCCATCACTCACTCACTCTCACTTACCCGTCCATCCGTCTCCAGTGCCAGATCAGCTGGGGGTGTGCAGTGTTTTGTAGAAGCCCAGGGGAGCGAGCAGACATCCAGCCAGAGGAAGAGAGGACTTTTATTGTGTCAGTTGCCAGGCAAAAGCGCTTTTTATTGCCACTGAGGAAATCCCTGTGTGTGTGTGTGTGTGTGTGTGTGTGTGTGTGTGTGTGTGTGTGTGTGTGTGTGTGTGTGTGTGTGTGTGTGTGTGTGTGTGTGTGTGTGTGTGTGTGTGTGTGTGTGTGTGTGTGTGTGTGTGTGTGTGTGTGTGTGTGTGTGTAAATAATTGTTTAAAAAGAGAAGGGGATCGGCCTCGGCTAAACTCTGAGCTTTTTTATGCATCTGCTCTAAATGCAAATTGATAGACATTCCACTGTGCTCCATCCTGTTCAATGCAGATTTTCTTACACAGCTTCCCTTTACAATAACAGATCTTAAAGACTGGGCCGGGTGCAGTTGTGGTTTGTTGATGGTCACAAGTGCAGGTGCAAGCCAGTTAAATCGAACCCATGCCGCAGATGTACACTCTACTGTTGTTCCATTCAAACCTTTATTGAAATTATGAAAGAACATATTTAACGTATTAACTAAAGATTTATATTCACTTTGTAAATAATGTAGTCATTAATATATTAACTGTTCATATAAGAATAATCTTCAAAAGGTTATATATAAATTGGACCAGAACTTAGGCTCCAGACGGCCTAAATGTTTTTGCTTTCTTTTTAAAAAAAGTGATCTTTGCAGATAACTGAATTGACTTTGGTCGAGTGGATGTGGGGGAGAGACATGCATGGTTTACTGAGACATGACGCAGGACAAAGGCTTAATAGGAAAGATGATACTTTGTTACACACATCCCCCCTTTGCTGAAAACTGATGCATTTGTTTGTTGTGGATTTCATCTTTGACGGAATGTTGAACTTGTAATGTAACAAGCTTTTATATCCTCTTTGTCAAAAAAAACTCTCCCCTGAGCTAAATTAAAACTATTTGTTTAAGAAAAATCATTTTGGGGGAAAAGAAAAGAAAATTCTAATTGTTTTTTTTTTTTTGCATGTTTGCTTCCCCTTATGTTTAGTGTCACTAGGCCGCTCTATCAATCAGTTTATTGTGAGAAAAAAAAAAATCCCCAAATGTAAGACACAAAATATTGAGATGGCTCATATGCATGAACATTGAATATGTGGAAGTTTTGTCATTATTGATTCCAGAGGCTAAATATAAAGTCAGAGTCAGATTATGAAAAACAAGAAATGTAGCCTAATTCGGAAATATTACACTGTGTGTGTGCGCGTGTGTGTGCGCTTGTGTGTGCGTTTGAGAGTGAGAGATGAGCTCCCACGTCTGACTGAAACACGGCAGCTTTGAAAAGGGAAAGAGAGAAACTTGCTCCTGTAGCTCTGGATGTGTCGTTATGTTTTTCTGATTTGAGATCATATATCCTCGTCTGAAAAGATGATCAGTATTAGTTTTTTCTTTTTGACTTAATTACCTCTTCAGCGGAACAATGAAAAAAAAAAAAAAAAAAAAGAATCATTTGAATTCATCACGTTTGCAAATACCTAATATGTAGTTTTTCTTTCTGTGTAATTAGCATTTTATACACAAGGGGGCGATGTTTATCTTTCTCTAATTGTGCTCTGTAATGAGAAAAGGACTAAGTGAGCATGGAGAGAGAGAGAGAGAGAGTCTCCTGTAACATGGCGTCCTGGGCCATTTTGCATTTTGCAGTGTTAAGAGAACTTGGATTCAGCTTTGTACAGAATTTTTACAGGTGTGAATTTTTGCCCAACCAAGTAAAAAAGGAGGAAGACAGAGCCAGGCTTTACCACAAAAACATATTTTAATACAAACACTGGTGAACAGATCCACGGTTGAACTGTTGCAGGTGGTTTGCTTTGTAGTTGGGTGTTTAATTTTCAGCCAGTAGTTATTCTGCGCCACTGTGGGAGGAGTCTGAAGTGCAGGGCCGCGTTGTTGATTGGTCGCACAGATCACTGGCCATGAAGAATATTATGATTTCATGTCCAAACATCCTGTTATAGATATTAAAAAAAAATATTTATGGCTTTGCTAAATAAGATCCCTCTTCCCCCCTCGATGCTGAAAATGAATCGCAGTGTCCGTGTATGACCATTGCATACGTTGCCAATACTACAGTGTGATGAGACTTTTGTTCTTGCATGAATCGAGACACTGTTCTCCTACCTCATGTTGTGATATAAAAATATGTTTTTTAAGCAGAAGACACTGCATCTCTAACTGTTTATCATCATTGATATTTACTAGTAAATGACATACCTGTAAATGCTTTTAGCTAATACCTCAGTTGTATCTAGTGTTTGTTTTTTTCTGTTTTTGCCCTTCCCTGATTTCAGATCTTGTAAATATGCCCTGTATAGACAATGAACTTGGATCAAATTCAAGTAAAGTTCTGTAGTGTCGAACCTGTGTTGTCCTTTGCCTTCTTCACCAGCTTGTGATGCCAATAGTTGTCTATGGAACGTTGTTGTTCACTCCTCGGGCTCCAGATACTCAGGACGTCACATGAACCACATAAACATGCGCAGAGACGATTAGTTGATCAACAAATTCAATTTATTTCATTAAAAAGCTTAAAAAATTGAAACATCTATATCAAAAAATCATCCTGAACTGTTTATAACATTGAGGTTTATGTTAAATCCAGTTTTGTGCAGCATCAGAGTGATTAACACATTCTGAGAATATCATTATCTCTGATGCCTATGCAAAAAAAAAAAACCTGCTTACAAATTAGGAAATTAAACACACGGTCTGAAACTACTTGAGAATCACCACATTCTTAAAACGTCTTCAGTATCAAAGTGATACAGGGACAGTGTCGGTCCATTCAATGGTACAAAGCAAACAGCAACTGATAATAGGCTCAATAAAATGAGGTTTATGTTAACATATAGGCAATATATTGTAATAGGAATTTTCCTTTGGTCCCGAAATCCATATCTCATTAATTCTCTTAAGATTTGATAGAAATCCCTGCAATAGTGGTTGAGACATTTGAGTCTATAAGTGTTGGACTGACTGACAGCATCACATGACTCCTTCTCCACAAACAACATATTTTCTCACATTTCAGGTTCCATCCTCTAATTTCGTTTCTTCTAACTAGTGTCCTACATTAAATATACGAGTGCCGTCATGTTCTGTCCTCTGCAGCCAAGTTAAATTGAATCCTCCACTCACAGAAGCTGTCAGCGGGAACGGCTGCCAAGCCCTGTGCGAGCCGCGGGGCTGGAACGGCTACACACAGAACCAGTGTGATCAGAAAGCTGTTGAGGAAGCAGAGCCAGGCAACGTTCAGACCCAGGTATGAGGGTATTCCCACGGGTAGCAGGAGGAGCCCGGCCAGAAAGATCAGCAGAGGGGCCCATGTGCTCAGAAATATACTCAGGACCTGGCAAGCAATGGTTCTCCTGGGGCGAGTTCTGCTCTGGTTTGTAATTTGGTTCTTCTCAGGAGGGTTTTCTAATAATGTAGAGCTGCAAACAGCATGAAGCACAGAGCAGGCCAGAGTCAAGGAGAGCAGTGTGACAACCTGCAGGATCTGAGTGGTGTGGAAAACCCAGCACTGGTTCATTTGGTGGAGAGACACGTCCTCCAGGGCAGGATCGAAGTCTGACAGCAGGAAGACGTAGAGAACAGTGAGGCTCCACAGGAGGACGGTCACAAGCGGGTGGATGATCCCTTTCACCCCCGAGGAGGCCGCTGGCAGGGAAACGGTGCAGAAATGGTCCAAACCGGCCACTAGCACAACGGGCCACTGCAGGAGGCTGTAGACCTGTCCCAGGATTTGAACCAGCAAACACGTGTGGTATCTGGTCAGCTGCCAGTCCAAGAGGAAGAGGAGGCCATCAGTGTGGATGTGAATGGCGGCGAAGATGAGGGTCACGGCCGTGTCCACGACGGACAGGGACACGCTGAAAACTCCCACAAAGCTCCTGCAGATGTGGCTCCTCTGGAGAAACACCAGGGCCCAGTTGAGCAGACATTTCCCTCCCAGTCCGAGCAGGACAGAGAGGATGGAGATGTTCATGTTGTGTCGTGTGGGTGGAGGTTTTAACCAGATGTGCACTGGTGACTGTCGACCATCATCGACACTCTGCTGCGGCTGGGGGATGGTATATCTGAATCCCAGGGAAAAAAACACGCAAGTATTTATCTGTCACTTTCAACCATAAACTGAAATAACACATTGTTGCTTGACTGTTGTAGTGGAAATTTATCTGGAGATGTGAAATTAAGAGTTTCTCAGACCGGAGTTGTCTTTGAGTCTTTAGTTTAAAGCTCTGCAGAGGGTTACACAGTCAGCATCAACGCTCAGATTGCAACCTTCATTAGTTAAAAAAGAAAGTTCTAATACATTGTATTATTAAACAGGAAACATAACAGAAAGCAAAGAGGAAACACCAGCCACTGTTTCCACCAAAAGCCCAGCAACACGCACAACAGTAATAAGTTTTCAATACTCACAGTAGATTTGTCATGGAAAGACCGTCTAATAAGACGGATCATTAAAAATGTTTTATTCATTTGTGTATTATTGTTTAATATTCAATGTGTGTTTTAATAGTTTTGGTTTTGCCAATTTATGGATTCCTTTGATCAGTTTTGTAATAATTTCTTATACTGATTTCCCAGGGCAAACCTTTTAATAATTTGATATTTCAACCTATATTTCACTTTTTCTTTTTGGTTTCTTATTTGTGTAGATCATAGAGTGTTTGTGTAGATGGATGACGTGTCTCCACTTCCTCCCACCATCCAGAGATGAAGGGCAAGATATACGAGTGTCACCATTTTTTTTAGCATTTGGAGCAGTAGCAACACATACAGTCTATTACCAGTTTATTAGGCGAAGCTCACTCAAACTAATGTGGCCTCCGTGACAGTTGTAAACTTTAGTTTTTGTTGAGACAGTTTTATAGGTCTATTCACCCTAATGATTACAATTTTCATTAAGGCTGTGTGTTATAGGTTATTGTATTTAGTCCACAAAGAAGAAGTGAAAAATGACATGCTCAGCCAAAAAGAGGTCTCGGAAGAAGAGTTTCAACAGGAAGTGAAGGGTTTATGACGAGCCCTTATAACGTACAAATACTTCTGTCTTATATCAAACTGACATAATTCTGCTTGTTTGTGATCTGTGCTGCAACCTCGGGTTACATTATTTAAACATATTTAAATCTCAAAATGAGTAGACAAATAAACACAGAGCCTCTGTCTTTAACGTTCTCTCTGTTTCAGTGTGAAGCAAGTCCCCCGGCAGCAATGACATTTTTTTGGGTATTATTATTATTGTAATTTAGATTTTTCACCAAATTGTGTCTGTTGCATTAATAACTAAGTTCTTCTTCCTCTGTCTTTAAACGCAGGAGTGAAGCTTCAACAATGATTCACACAAAGATGTTTGTTTTCCGTTTTTCTCTCTTAACTTCTTCTTGAAGATTGTTGCTACAGTCACACTGCACCTCACCTGAGGACGAGCTCCACCTCTGCTGCTGCTTTTCTTCTATCAACGAGCTGTTCCCAGAGGCAGTTAGAGCTGCCAGTTTGCTCAGTGTTCACTCAAGAAGTGAACCCTGAGCAAACATGAACACAAGGAAACCAACTGTCAGATTTCAATCTGTTTAAGTGCCGCTTTTACGGAGAGAACTGAGCAATCATAGTACAGCTAATGTAACCAGAATTCATTCATCATTAATATCTGCACGACTCTGACAAAACCCAGCAAGACGAGAGCCTGTATGAAGAAAACACACAATACACGCATCTGTTCCATTTGGGTTTATTACCTTTGTGAATGAAGTAAGGTGATATTAAATCCAGCACCTGTTCCGTCCTGCAGATTTCCAATATGCTTGATCCAGCTTCAATGAAACTACAATCAGAAAAAGCTTCTGCCCTGAAAGGTGTGGTTTGTTCTCAGACAGGATGCGTAGGCTCTGAACAAGGAAGCTCAGATGTATTGTGGTGCGAGGTTTACATTATAACACCGAGGAGTGGAGCTCGACCAAACTTGTGTGAAGCCACAGAGAAGAGAGAGAGAACCTAGTTTAACGTGTTTATTGCAGCCTCACTGTTGGAATAGCACCAACCTTTTCTCCAGGGTTATTTCTCTCCCTGCGTTTATTACTTTGCACCAGAAAATCTGCTTGGAATTAAATGTTGATCAGAAGAACTCTCTATGTATTTATTATCTTTCAGCTTGCTTTGCAACAATGAAGCACTACTATCTCAGGAAGTAGAATTAATGATAAACAGCAATCAAAGTGGAATGCAAATGAAGAAGTCCACTGCACAGGTGTAAGCTTGTTTTGAATATCCACATGACCACAGATGTTTGGATTTTGACTTTCCTGGGACATTATCCTACCAGAGACAAGTTTTTTCCTCCACTGCACCCAACTTGAAGTAGCATTTGGAACTGGTTAATATTCCACTAACATCTTACTCATACGACAAGCGTGCAGGGTGAATTATTTATGGACATGACACTTCCGCCAAGGAGGTTACAGTAAGTTTGTTCATTAGCAGGAATGCACGTGGTGGGAAGATGTGGGTGAGGCAGTGGGGGTTTGAATCCAGGCACCAGAGCTAGGATTTTATTTTCACTCTCTTTTGAGATAGGACGTTTTTTTGCATTTTTCACAAGCAATAATCCATCGAGCACAATGGGGGAAAAGATCAGGCATATTTATAGAACTGATTTCTAATATGCTCCAATCTAGATATCATATGAAATTAAGTGGATTGTGGGGCCCTGGTGGAGGAATCTTTTTGGTCAAAAAAAAAATTGAAATATAAAAACTAAATACAAACAAAACCCTCTCAGAGCACACACACATATAAACAAAAAGAATAAGAATTTTACATATTAAAAAATGTATAACCTTCAGTGTCTACACACTCACACACACACACACATAATATTCTTTTAATATAGAAATATTCACTCCTCTCATCCTGGACTCTAATGAGCCCACTGTTGATGTAACTCCGTCCGTGGCCACCGCGGTCCCCCGCGGCGCTGTGTCATTAGCTAAGCACCGGTCCGGCGCAGGCTTCCGGTCACCGTGCCGCCCCTGAACCCTCTCGCCGTCCCGTTCGCTTCGGTAACAGCTCCTTGTTTTAGACTTTCACGGCGGCGTCCGTCTCTCAATTCGCGGTTGACTCGTTCCAGTGTCGACGTGAGCATGTCCGCATCCCTGTGACCCAGTAAGGCCTCTTTTCCTCCGGTTACCTCCGGTGCATTCATTAGCCGCTTAGCTGTGTAGCTAATGCTAGGTGGCGTTAGCTGTCAACAACTGAACTGAGAGAGGTAAACTCACCTCTGACTCTCATTCTGTTTATTAAGCTGCTTCCTGTCAGCGAGTAGTGAGCAGTACAAAGCCTGTTCTCACCTCTAATGTCTCTGCTCAGCTGTACAAGGAAGAACCAGTGGATTTGACCTGAACTTCTTGGACTTCCGGTCAACTGCTGTGAATGTGATACCTTTTGTATCTTGTTTATTTAGCCAAACTGGTTTACGACCGTCATGTCCAGCTGGTGTTGATGCTGTTATAGAGAACTGCAAACTACAGCAACTAAAATTACCTTAAACCAGCACATCTGAAACCCCCAAAACCATAATAAACCTCCCAAAGGAGGATTTATTGAGGAATGTTTTATTTAATATCTCTCTAATAAACTCATAACTAACTGTAGACCACACGTCTAGATGTGATCGAATTACTTTAGATCACAATAAACCTTTATCAGCTGTAAAGATTGGTTGATTGACAGTAAGTTTATCGCCACTGTTTTTATCTTTTTGCCAATCAGTTATCATTTGAATCGTCTATTACATTTTATTATGTGTAAAGATTCTGACATGGGCACGTTGGTCTCATTAGTTGCTGAACTATTTAATTAATACTGTCTCGTAAACTGCTCTATCATTACATCTATATGATCTGTTAGCTGTGTAAAAAATGAAACTGACTCAAGCAAACTAATAAATCCAATATGTATACCTCGGTTAATAATTTACTCTATTTAATCCAACTGGACAAAAGCCCCATTCAGAACCAGTAGTTAGATGACTTCCAGTAGTTAGATGACTGTGGGAATTATCTACTGTGACAAATTTTACTTTATTCCCTCACTGTACTGTCAGACAGTATAGCTTCATAAATGATTTGATTGTAATAGATAGGATATATATATATATATATATAGTCCTCATTATTCTTATATTCCTTCCTCTTAAACAACTACTGTACTACAGATTTTGTCTGCACTAAGTATATACAGTTATTAATAGATGGATTATAGGCTCTCATAGATGTTTCTGCATTGCCTCCTTGCAGAATGGAGAACTCAGAGAGCAGCTCCTCCTTGGGGCCCCTGGTAGCGCCAGACAGACCCTCAGGCCCCTCTGGTCAGCTGTCCGAGTCAGCCAGGCCCTCCAAGCACATGGAGCACCAGTCCAAGTCACCAAGGAGACGGCGGGAAGGGAAGAGGCCGCAGCGGCGGGGGGAAGGTCATGAACAGCTGCTCTGGGAGACCGAGCGGCGGAGGTTACCAGGCCAACACGAGCACTTGGAGCCCTCCGGGTCAACGAGCGACACAGCGGAAAGTTCACCTAAGAGGTTTGCACTGCAGGTTGCCAGCTGGTCTGCCATGCCACTGGAACAGGTCTGCTGCCCAGGACATGAGGGGATGGGGTCTTGATTCTTCTTTTCTCTCCTCACAGGAGAGCGCACTTTCTACATGGACCGTGTCCAGCCACTCACTTCGGACCCAAAGCCTGTATTCTTCCCAATCCAACTTCAGTCATGTAAGCATG
Organism: Pleuronectes platessa; assembly: GCF_947347685.1. Taxonomy (NCBI): domain Eukaryota; kingdom Metazoa; phylum Chordata; class Actinopteri; order Pleuronectiformes; family Pleuronectidae; genus Pleuronectes; species Pleuronectes platessa. Next base: position 6,415,038 of record NC_070638.1, read on the forward strand.
AGGGTGCTTAATGAGTCAAACTTTGTGTGGTAACAACTCTGATGAGAGTAGACTCTGTTTGTTGGGGACATTGACACAGAAAACCTTATGTAACTGTGTGAGATAAGATAAAGCAGGAATGCTGTGATTGGAGGTTACATGCAGTGGGATGATTCACTGAACAGACCACGGATGCTTACTGTCAGCTGATCGCAGAGTTGTTCCGTGAACTTGATCTGAAAACACTCTCAGGCTAAACTATCGGCAACATGCCTGTCATCCGCAATGCAAAAGAGGAGAGAAACAAGTGGTAAAGTAGCTAATTTCTTTTTTAATGAAGTTTGGACTTAGATGTCTCTAATACAGATTGTATATCAAAGTCTCATAGCAGTTAATTAATGATTACTGCTGTAGGAACCCTGTAGTAAGTTTGAAAAGACATGGTATTATGGTGACATGAGGTTTTTTTGAGAGTTTTTAAGACTTTTAACTCTTTCAAGACATTGTGATTATGCAACACTATATTGTCCATTCTAACTTTTTGACCTACTCAGTATCTGCATTTCTGTGTATACAACGTGACCTTTTCAGACAGCGATGGTCCGTGTAGCTTCCCTTTGTTTGTTTGTATTTGTTCACTCACTTGTTTTTGTGTCTATGTCTTTGTGTGTTTCGTTTTCTCCTTCCAGGCACATCCAGGACCCGGCCAGCCAGCGGCTCACCTGGAATAAACCTCCCGTCAACGTACTTGTCATCAGGAAAATTAGAGATGAGAGCTTGGTCGAGCCTTTCAAAGAACTTTGCCGATTTCTAGTGGAGGTACAGTGTTTAATCGAAAGCATGGTTAACATATTCAGATGTCATAGCATTTCACCAAGTGTGTTCATGATGCATAATTCAAGTTTGAGATATTGAGGGGGAAATCTGCATTCTGTCTCTCAAGCATTATTTTGAATATAAGCATGTTACTTTATGTATATAAAAAAATAAATGATGTATATATACGGTTTTTACAGCAGTTGTATTACGTCATTTCCATGTATTAGTCTACTGTGGTTAATTTTAGCACAGTATTTTATTATCAGTCAAAATGAGAGCAAGACCAGGCTGAAATGTATGTTTCGTTTATCAAGGGAAAGAGTGTTCGTTGACACTATGTGAACAGTTCAACCTTTTTAAGTGCATCTTTCCACATGAATCTTCTTCAGTGACCTAGAACAATGTTTTCTCTGTACACTTTTTGGTAAAAAACAGGAAGTGGTCCAGACAAGATTGTGACAGTTACCAACTAGTGGCTTACACATCGTAACACGTTTTTCAAAGAACCAAATGTCAAAGTTGGCCAGTGAACGCACATTTGATTTCCATATAAACACGGTCATATTAAACTAGATGCTTGGCATACGCTCAGCTTTATTTTGGAAAGTGCCATTTTGAGAGAAGTCTGCGTGTGTTTTGGCTGTTGTCACTAAAGCATGTCTTTGTTTATCAGGAGAAGCAGATGATGGTCTACGTGGAGCGCAGGGTCGCAGATGATGCTACGCTGTCAAAGGACGAGGCCTTCGGCTCCATACGAAATCAGCTCTGCACCTTCAGGGAGGGTGAGACTCCTCCTGTGTGTCTCATGACCTCACAGTCATGATACTATGATGGGAAATATCCTCTCAAAGTCAAAGTGATGGACACAATTATACTTAAATAAATTTTTTGGCCACTTGGGAAACACAACAGTGTTATATCACCAATCTATATTGTTACGTGAACATAAGTTAGCAAACAACAACTGAACTATTATAGTTTTGCAAGCATAATCTTAATAAAAAAAAATCGAGTGTTGCCAGGACTCGGTCAAAAATGTCATCACATGTTGACAATATGAAGTATAAATACAATGACCTTTTATTGTCTTAATTTGTATCGGTAGCTGTGTCATAGCTTTGAGGATGAAAGAGATCGATGCTGCTAAGGAGAGTGAGAAAGTGTCTTCAGTAACAATTCCTTCTTCTGGTATATTTACTCTTTTTGGAGGAATCACTGGCCACACATGTAAAAGTTTCAAAGTTCATCAGCTGCTCCCATGAAGGACCTTTTGGACATTTTGTGAAAAGGGAATATTTTGTTGTAACACGTTTGAATTAAGATATGCATAGTTTTTTGTATTGTTGTAACAGCTGATTCTCTCCATCTGCAGGTTATGATGACATCTCTGACTGCATTGACCTGATCATCTGTTTGGGCGGAGATGGGACTCTGCTTTATGCCTCCTCTCTCTTTCAGGTAATCACATTAATATTGGTTGATCCTTGTGTCCAAGCTAATCTTTGATTACTCCAAATCATTTTATACTAGATAATTTGTATTTAAAAGGAAAGTTTAATTATGTCTCAGTATTTAGTCCTTTTACCTGATGAAAGAAAACTAATTTTTTAAATGATGGGCCTTTTTTACCTTCTCTGTTAATCTGTAATCTCTCATTTGTAAATTGCATTTCCTGCTTTTGTTCTTACCTTCACATGAATCCTGCTCTCGTCAATCAGGTGGAGGTGTGAGCAGTGAAAGGATATTTCAAGTCAGAGAATTCTGATTAAATACTAATTAGAATGTATTTATATTGTCAACTTAGTCAAAGTTGTCAGACTGTTGAACTTTTGCTGATTTAAAAAAAAAAAAATTGGTTTTCCGAATATTAAGTAAATTGTATAGTTGTTTATATTAAGCTCTCTTGTGAATTTATTTCTACAGGATATAAACACTAGAATATTCCAGATTGTCATGTACTATAGAGTACACCACCACATGCGCTTCATTTTAACTGTCATAGCAAAGATTTTAAATACTTATGTCAATGTGATATTTCAGTTTTTCCTTTTGAATGCATTTGCAGAAACTTATTTTGCAACTGAAGAAGAGGAAGAAGAGGAGGAATCCAGCAGAAACCGTGACACTGTGTTTCTTTTCCCCTCTGTAGGGCAGCGTTCCTCCAGTCATGGCGTTCCACCTCGGTTCTCTGGGTTTCCTGACACCCTTCAAGTTTGAGTCATACAAAACTGAAGTGGCCAAAGTATTTGAAGGTAGAATGCATCTTTATATGCAAATTTAACTGTTAACTATAGTGACACACCAATGCATACAAGTTAGTTGCAGTAATTCGTAGAACTGGATAATCTTTACTATTGTATAAACTTGTACATGGTTAATAAAATCTAAAATATGAGTATTTGTTTGGTTTTAGGCAACGCAGCCATCACTCTGCGCAGTCGTCTGAAGGTCAAGGTGGTGAAGGACATGCTTCAGAGAACAGGCCAGCAGCCGCACGACCGAGAGCCCCCCGAGCAGCAGCAGGAGCACAACGGACTCCTTCCTCACGGACACACCAACAGCGAGGCTGGCAAGGTCACCCTGCAGCTACAGGTGAGCACCAAGGTGGTGATGGGAACATGTTTATTTAGGAGATCAGCGAGTCGACGAGCTGCTAATCTGTTCAATTACATGAACCAGGCCTGGCTGGGTGTGTATTTCAAGTGTTTGAACGCAGCCCCAAAAAGGTTTGGTCTGAGATAGTGACATCTAGTGGCAGAATACATCGGCTTAGTTGCTTAGGTTCCATAGTTCTTAATGATATTTGGTCTGAAAGGGCTGGTGCTGTTATGACTGAATTTTATTCCCTTTATTAATTCCTGATCATTACACCCTTCAAATGATGCTTCAGTGCATTATAATGGGGGCTGTATACGTGTGTGTTTGTCTCCCCACGTCTCACTTTATTGTCCTCTCGGGTTTGTGCGTACATGTGAGCAGCCCAGCGAGTGAGCATCAGCTGGGTTGCCAGAGCAACAGTCATAATAGATGAGATATGGGAGAGAAAGTCGGATGTTGTGAAGTTCTGTTGAGCCAGTTGCCATGGACACCGTGGCGTCAACACTGCAGTCAATATTTAATGAGCTCTGACGCTTTCTGTCTGCCACACTGTGACTAAACAACATTCCCCATTGCTGCACACACACACACAGACACAATTTTCCGTGTACCTCTCCTTCCCCGTGGTGTTTTTCTGTCTCGTCGATGAAAGTGACAGTGATGGATTGTTCTGGTCTCTGAACCAGAGTTTGACCTCACATTACATCACGTCTGCTGTGTCCAGCAGGAGGTTTGTGTTGTGCTTCACTGACGTCAGTACATCTGCCAGACATCGCTGCTCAGCCCCGCAGTGTGTTCTGTGTGACTGACTAAGTTTGAAACATGATGTGTTCGCTGCCTGTCTGCACACCAGCATTCTTCTCTGCTCCTAGTTTCCTCGTCTTTTATGGGAATGTACTGACCTGTAACTCTGCATCTGCTGCTGCATGATTTATTATTTTTTATTGAATTGCTTTAATTACATTTACTCAAATGTTTCCTGTGTATAAAAAGGGACTTCCATTTTGTAGTCTGGTCTTTGTGCTCCAGAGAATACTGAGCTATGCATCAGAATCTTATTATTCAGTGTTTTGGTTAGGATGAGTTATTCCTTAAAACGCACTAAAAACAGTCATTTGATCTAAATCCTCGTCCCACAACAGTTTGTTTATCAGCTGAATGTTTTAAGAAGTATTTTGGAGGTTTTTGTGACATTTGGGTGTAAATTCGGACCCTGGACCGAGGTCAAACTTTCGACTGGGCCACCATGTGGTTATTTACACTTCACATTGAATGAAAGCTTTAGTTTTTTAGAACTTGTTTTCTTGGGCTTCTACGGATTAGTTTAAATCATTTCTACAAGACACGACTTCTCACCATGTTTTCTTGTAGTTCTTCGTCACATTTCATCCAGTCTTTGTCATTTTTGCTAAAAAAAATGGAACAAAAGCCATTGATTCATTTTTCATGTCCATTTTATTGTATCTAGGAGTCTTATTTACATTCATAGAACATATACTGTGTATGCACACATCAAAACATGAATGGTATTTGCCAGTAGATGGCACTGTGGTAACATGATTAATTTTGCTTGTACAAAGCTTAAATATTCCTCAACCAGATTTTGGAGAAAACTAATCAACACGGTGATATATTACTTTTATTTAAGTGTTCATGGTGCTTTGCATTGTACAGGTGTTGAATGAGGTGGTGGTGGATCGAGGTCCTTCCTCTTACTTGTCCAATGTGGACTTGTACCTCAACGGACGACTCATCACCTCAGTGCAGGGCGACGGTGAGAGCTGACAGACACTCTTTTAATTTGTCTTCTTTTTGTCTGAACAAATGAAGTGAATATAAAGGTGTTGTTGTTTTTCAGAATGCAAATAATTCAATATTTGAAGTGCCTCCCCGTCTCTGTCCTGCAGGTGTCATCGTGTCCACACCGACAGGCAGCACAGCATATGCCGCTGCAGCAGGCGCCTCAATGATCCACCCTAACGTACCCGCCATCATGGTCACGCCCATCTGCCCACACTCGCTCTCCTTCAGGCCCATCGTGGTTCCTGCTGGGGTGGAGCTCATGGTATTATCTCACTGTAACAATAACATCAACAACTTCCTACACAGGTTTAATTGCTCTTTGTCATCAAGGTCATAGTGTATCCATCGATTAATACGTGACGACAAAACCTACACTACCATATGTGTTCATTCTTCTGAGGTACAGCAGCTTTCAAGGCTGCTTCCTGAGCTGAGGACGTTTTTCCAGTTCACCCGTAAATGACTGTACTACAGCGAATCCATTTCCATGTCTAGACTCTGCAGTACATGGTAGACAGGACATTATGATTTCACGCTGCCCTCGGCGATGCTGCAGACACATTGACTGTGGAAAGTGAGAGTAGAGCCTCACAGAGCTGCTAGTGTCCATGAAGCTTAGCGTCTGGCCTCTTCTCTCCTGAAACAGATCACCTTGTCTCCAGACGCTAGGAACACGGCCTGGGTGTCGTTCGACGGCAGGAAGAGACAGGAGATCCAACATGGAGATTGGTAAGGTTTAATTCACTGTTAGCGTCTGTCGGAGTATTTATTAACTTTCATCATTCATCAACTTTCAGTTTCTCTCCCATCAGCATCAAGATCACAACGTCTTGCTACCCAGTGCCGTCCATCTGCTGTCACGACCTGGTGTACGACTGGTTCGAAAGCCTGGCTCAGTGTTTGCACTGGAACGTGCGCAAGAGGCAGGCGCGGCTGGCGGACATCTCGGACTCATCGGACACTGAAAACTGAACCAGCCGGTGCGTTTACTGGCCTGAGTTAGAGCCATTCAGCCGACGCTCTGCAGCAGCTGAGTGAGTGAGACTGGGGGGATCTGCGACGACCACGAGGTCTCCTGACAACAAGCGTCAGACTGTGACAGCGAGAGGGCGTGTGTACAGGCACAGCAGCGTTACATTAGTCCTAAGAATAGCATGTACAACGAGCATACTGTGTATACAGTATTTAACACACTGAGTCATCATCTCATTACATTCCAGTAAATAAACTGCAGTTTTATCTGTAGGTCACAGGGAGGCAGCGTGTCTCCCACTTAGAAATGAATAAAGTCTATTGTTACTTAAACTATTACATTATCCTTTGATTTGAAAGATGGGGATCAACTGAAGATCTTTGTCAATTGGTAGAATCCTCTGTGATGATCAGTGTGTGAGCTGTAGATGTGACTGTCGTGACTTTGAGGTCAAATGTAGAAAATACCCTGAAAAGGAGATACCGGTTTTGATGATGAGATAATTGTAAATTTGTACATACAAGATGCTAGAGTTAATTTATTCAACGTCATATTTACATGATATTTATCTGATTTCCAAATGGTAGATTGTAAATGTAACTATAAGTTCATTTCAGACACTGAGCCTAAACCTTTATAATCATATTCTAAAGTCCTTCAGAATCTTCTCTCTGTTGTTTTCCAAACTTTTGTGCCCCAGTTTAAATTCGATGGCCTGCAGCTGAGTCAAACAAATGGAATGAGCTGGAGAATCTTACCAGAGCTGTTGTTTTCATGATCGTTAAACTGACGTCAATCGTAAAGTCACATCGAGTTCCCTTGCAGCAAACAGGAGAAAATAAAGAGTTCAAACTTTCTACCTTGTTGTAAAATCTGATCTTTGTGTGAACTTAGCTAAACTGAAGTTTTCATGTATTAGTGCTGCTAATGGAAGTCATTGATGCTTTTAGGGATGCAAGTAACTGGTTATAACTATTATAGTTTGTTTATATTATTTCATTAATCTTTGATTATTTTTTTTTATCAAATACTGTCAAAATATTTTGCTGAGCTGAATGTGACATTCTCAAAAGTATTGTTTTATCCAATCAGTGAAATATACAGAGAAATTCACTTTATGATCCAAACGGAAAAGGGCATCAAGTCAAATTTTTTGGAGAAATTACTCAAACGATTGAGGATAGAACACAAAGAGATACAAGTATAACTGACTTGAAAATTGATGTTAATTAATATTTTTCAACCAATTAATCAAATGTTTTTGGCTGTAATTGTGTAAAAACAATGCCCAAATATTCCAGAGGAAAACAAATCAGTACTCAAGTGCTTTCTATATTTTTATTGCAATAATAAGATACAGATATATTTCCAGACATCCATTTTTGTTAAATTATACTCCAATATTGCATGAGACAGTCTTCAGAATGACACTGATCCAAAAGGGGACAACTAGGTGATCAAAAGACACGCTGTTTTGACCGAGAGATAAAACATGGATGTTTTACATTTTCACTTTTATTTCCCCCAGACAAGTGGGATGAGAAGCAGCAGCATAGAGAGTAATAATAATAATACTACAACATAGAACAGACCGATACTGTGCAGCAGTCGAGAACAATTAGGAGAAGCAGTTATTTTCTCTCTTTTGTGAAACGGTTTTGCTGATATTGAGCAACTGGCAACTCAGAGGACACGAGAGGAAGAAAAGAAAATAACAAACAAACAGGAGCAGAAGATAAAACGACTAAATACGGTCGAGGGGAGTTCGATTCAGGAAAGGACGACCATATAGAAAGTGTTGGCAATACATAAGTATTGGTTTTGCCACATTGGATTATGTGGAAAATGGCCGGTCGCTCTCAGCGTTACACAAGCCACTGGTTTTATAACCCCGGGTTAATGACTGACCATTGTTAGTGAGAGGAATACAGCTGTGGCAGCGCACGACAAACCAACCGTATCACACATTCAACGCTACAGTGGCAAGTGTAAAAAAAAAGAAAAACAGATTTTGAACTCCCCAAACTCTTCTAATCCCAGATGATGAACATATAAAAACACAAATTAGCATTAAAAACATTTAGGAGGTATAATTATTATTCCCAGTACAAAAGAAAAGGAGGAAAAAAAAGAGCTGTTTCTTATACAGTATGTATATATTTGATATATCAATAGAATCCATATATAAATGATACATTTCTATTTCTTATACTTTAATATAATCCTCGCTATGACTAAAGAGAGCCGATCTAAGACATTTTCTAGCCATAAGATGAACGTGAAGGAACAGCTTGGACCACGGCCCCCAGGTACTAGGTAATGTGTGGAGCTCCGGTACCGGTCGGCGGAGCTGGATTCACCAGGAACGCCCACGATTCTTTTCACACAACATCTTGAATGCGAATCTAATGCGAACACAAGCGGTTTCATTGAGACCAATAATCTTTGTTTAGCTACCACACTAACAACCTTGTGCTGTGCTTCCTTTTCGGAGATGTTCAAAGGTTTGAGTTGAGTTTGACACTGCGGTTACAAAATGAACAAATTAAGAACACACTGCCGCCCCCCCCCCCCCCCCCCCCCTCGCTCTCACAGGCAGAAACATCACGATGAGTTGTGTTTGGCACTAGTTTGCTTTACTTCTTCTCTGGTTCAGTAAATCGCTGTTTCATCCTCTAGCTGCAGTCGTACAACAAACGCTGCGGTCTTTTAAAAAGAGAAAATCAAGTGCGCCAGCTGAGTCCCAGTCGCACAGTATTTAACATGAAGTAAACGTATGTCAGACTGTGAGAGGATTGTACTGGGATTATCAGCCATTCATTTGAAATAAAAAAAAAAAAAAAAATTCTGACAAGGGCAAGTACCTCGAAGAGCCGAACTCCCTCTGGTCTGTAAATACTCCATCCAGCCACAAGGTGGTCGCTTTTTTAAACTTTTTTATTTTTCTTAACAAACTACAGGATTTGGTCCATCCGACCTCAATGCCAAGCAGACGTGCTGGTCACTTTTGCTTTAAGTGCTGCCCGAGAAAGCTTTCAGACGTGCAATGGTTTGAAAACAGAGAAAACAAGAGGGAAAAGGGGCCTCATGGCGAACTCCACGACGACCGTGTTTGTACCAACGACCTGGAGACGATGAAAACAATAACCAGGTGAATAACTAACACATCGTTTCTCTCTGGTCAGTTTAACACGGTCGCTCTCGGAGGTGGATTTGACCTCACAAACAAAAAAGAAGATTTAATGACGCAAAAGACGGGACATAAATACAATATTTGAAAGTTGAAATGACAGAGAGAAAAAAACACGTTAATGAAAAGAGGAGAATGAGTTGTTGGTCTGATTTTTTTTTTTTTTTTTTCGTGGACAACTTCCTCAGGCTATCGTCCGGTGGCAGTTTAAATTTGAACATAAATAACATTTGAGTGGGAGGATCCATCGTAAGGCTTCTTCTTCTTTTATTGGATATATGTTTCCCCCCCCATTGTTGCAGCGGTTAACTTTTGAGTGTTGTGTCCATCCCGGTTTAGTTTAGTGGAAGATCCTGACGAGAGGAGGCGGAGGCTCTGTGGCCTCAGAGACACTGGACCTTGATCACAGGAGGGAGGGAGAGAGGGGGGGGGAGCAGAGAAGAGTAGAGTGACAGGATTGTAAGAAGTTTATGTTTCAGCAGTCTGGGTTTTAGTCTCACTCCCATCATCTTCTTTCGTTTGTTGCGTCTCCTCCTCTTTTTCCTCCTCCTTCTCTTTCTCCTCCTCCTCCTCTTCTTCTTCTTCTTCTTCTTCTTCCTCCGTGTGCTGCTCCAGCTCTTCTCTGGTGATCATCTCAAAGTCGTTTCCGTTGCTGTGCTGCGAGCCTTCGTCCTCCCGCCGGTCGCTGTCCGTGTCCGAGTGGCGCTCCTCCACCCCCGTTCCCTCCCCCTCTGCCTCTTGACTCTCCTCCTGCCCCGTCTCTTTGCTCTCCTCCTCTTCCTCCTCCTCTTCGTCGTCGCAGTCCTTTTTCTCGCTGTCGGACTTCTCGTCGCTGTCGGACTTCTGCGCCTTGGTGGAGGCGTCCTCGTCCTTCTCGTCGGTCTTGTCCGAGGCCTTCTTGGCGGCTCGCGGTCCTTTGTACTCGTGGGTGTAGAGCGGCCTGAACGAGTCGATGAAGCCGACGTCGGCCGTGAGGTTGGGGAGGAACCAGAAGTGGTGGCGCCCGCCGGTCACCACCCAAATGAGCAGGAAGAGGATACAGCGGGCTGACGGGAGAAGAAACAACCAGTGAGATTAAGAGCAATCGAAAGATATGAACAGAAATCTCTATTGTACGTTGTATCTCCATCTTAGTTTGGTCTACTTGTTTTTTTTTATTTGTTTGTTTGTAAATTTTTTTCTATTATTTTCCTTTTTGTTGTGTTTCTTGGACTTCATTGTGATACCTTGTATAAATCCTGTTTTCTTAGATAAAGCCCTTTGAAATGCTCTTCTGTTTAAATGGTGCTGAACAGGAAAGGCTTCACAACAACATATTGCAATCGATAACACAAAACTAAGTGTACAGGTGTGAAAACTTTCATTTATGCATTAAAGTTTGGTTATTGTTGTACTGGAGGGGCTACTTTTTCCTAGACTGTTTAGTTTTAGTAATGATCCATTTTGTTGTTTTGGTTTTTAATTTAATTGCAGCAGATTTTCAACAATACTTGAGCAAAAAAAACAACAACTTGGTACTCACCAACAGCTAGAAGCAGAATACTGGCCACGAAGCAGCCTGCTGCAACACTGAGATAGTAAACTCCTACCCGCATCTCTGCTGGCCACAGAGGGAACAGCGTGGCCGCGATCACTGCAATAACTGAAACACACAACACACAGACAGTGCGACTTTACACACAGCTGCAGTCGGTCACAGACGAGCCTCCAGTCACTTCTCTCTCAGAAGAACGTGGATGATTCACAACTGCGACTCACCGAGAATCAGTCCCATGGCGAACGTCTTGAAATGGACGGGATCATAAATCCACACGAAAACCTAAACAAATAGACATGTTGTGTGTTCTTGTTGCTTTTCGAGAACTACAAACTCGTCTGTGACACATTCTCTGGGCCCACTCATAAATACCTCATTTCCATCCAGAAACAGCTGATCATCATGCGGCTCCAGTTTAAACTTCTTCTTCGCTTCTTTTTTCTTCTTGGGGCTTCCAGGACTGTCATCCTGTCGATTCAAATGCACGTTGTGGCTTCACTTAATGCTCACAGAACAGTTTTAAATGAGAAGCAGCATTTTAAATTGTTATATGTTGATCAAAAAAAAAAACATACAGATATCTTGATAATTTTCCACTTATGCAATGTTTGCCTGAAGCGGAGTTTTTATCAAATTTAATATTTAAATCAGTTTGTTTAGACAGGTTTATCTTCTACCAGAGGAAGTAAGTGCTGGGTAACGTACGCTCTTGTCTTTCTTGGTTTCAACAGCTTCAGGCTCTTTCTTCTTCTCTTTCTCCTTCTTCCCTTTTTTCTCCTCCTCTTTGCTGCTGTCGCCCTTGGCCCTGTCTTTCTCTTTCTCCTTCTCTTTCTCCTTCTCTTTCTCCTTCTCCTTCTCCTTCTTCAACTCTTTCTCAGGTTTTTTCTTCATCACCTTGAGGGCTCGGTGGAAGAATTGCTTCTTCAGGAGTCTACAGAGGAAGAGGACAACGCATTGTTAAGGGCAACAAACATTAATGTGATTATGGGATTATGATCAATAATTGTCTGTTGAACTCAGCAGCGTGTTGGTGTGTGTGTGTGTGTGTGTGTCACAGCCGACCTGTTGCAGTACTCCACCACAGACTCTCTGGTGGTGAACAGTGCGTCCTCTCCCTTCTTTGCTTTGGCCCATTTGGAGTCCAGCAGACAGTCCACTGCCTTGGAGGCTGAACGTGAGGACATGAAAAACATCCAGAGATAAAACATACAGTTGGACTTTCCCTGAAAGTGTCACGTGCCCATTATCCTGTAAACTGTTTATTTCAACGGGGCCCATAAGTCGTACGGCTGGACAATAAAACAAAATGTCTTCAACATATAACCAGTCATTGCTTAGTCATTGTGCAACCACATATCGCTTGTCATTCTCTGTCAGTAAAGAAGTGTTAAGAACCACAACCTCACAATAATAACTGGTGAGGTGAGTAGTTACTAACACAACCCACTGTGACAGAGCGACACTGACATTATCCCAGTTGTGTTTGTGTTCACATGAATTTCAGTCCAGCCTTCACTTCTTCTTTGTCCGTTTCTTTTTCTCTACCGACTCCTGAGGGAAATCTTCGGCTCTTCAGCTGCTCAACGCTCCACAAGGTTCACCAGCGAGTCGCCAACTGTGTGTGTCTCCTGTCTGGAGCTGAGCAGCCTGCAGTGGGTTGTAGAGCTGTTTCTGTCAGCTACACACTTAAATGAGACTCACTATAAAGACCCATGAAGGGCGAAGGATAGATTTCAGGTGATAATTCATCACTATGACAGACGCCTTTCTCATTAATCCATTATTTTCACATTTTCCTTTAATTCAGTGTTATTATGAAGGCAACACTGCTTTAAGTGGCTCCACTCATCCCTGTAGTTGACAGAAGGGAGAGTGATGGCTACCTGCTGTAGAAACACAGCAGCCCTCAGCTAAAGTGATGGTGATGATGAAGAGTAGCTAACACCGGTTTCCTTTACTCTGACAAAATCTAACCCAAGTGAATCTGTGAAGACGTCAGTCTGTGTGTTTGACAACAAGCTGCTTCTGACTGATGTCTCCTGCTTCACACTTCACACTCCCCCCCCCCAAACACTGACCAATGAAGTAGTTGACCCGGTGACCCATCATGTTCGTGGACTTGGTGGGGCAGTTGAAGCGAAGATACTTGGCCACCGCCTTCTCATCCTTGGTGGGCTCGCTCACCTCCTGCAGGGCCAGACAAAAACACACAGCTTAACACACAGCTTAACACACACACACACACACACACACACAGAAGCAAAAACGCAATCTGCTAGATTCTGGCACTGAACAAACGATAACACGTCTTTTTAAAAGATTCATTTATCGCCAAAGAAAGAACCACATTGGTCTAGAAGCGAGGATTCCAATGAAAGCAAATGTTCTAGTCTGGATAAGTAAATGCAGACACCGAGGTAGAGGTTTTTTTCTCATCCGTTTCAAATCGTTTCAGAGTGGCCACCTCCTCTCTCCTCACAATGTTTGCACTGTGTGTGCTCCTGCCAGCAGCACTGAACCACATGCCAGCACCGAGGGGAGCGGGAGCGGCGGCACAGGGAGAGTCAGTCCTGCCGCAGCCATTCCAGCTGGTGCCGACCCGCAGCACGAGGGAGACCAGTCCATCAAACAGGCCTTTGTTTAAAGGAAGCAGGTATCAGTCACACGGCTGTTACATGAGCCTCCTCCAAGGAAAGCCCCCCCCTGTCTGTACCATCTACCTGGCTATGAGGGGGGGCTGGTTTCTGTACGTGTTAAGTCAAGTCACAGACATGGCATGTAAAAAGCTGATTGCCAGTACACCGCACCAAGTCTACAGATGAAGGCCGTCTCAAATCTCCACTGAGTTAAAGCACAAGATGAATGGAACATGAATCATCATTGGTGACTGTCTGAAGAATTGAGAAGGCCTTCATCTAAATGAAGACTGGTGTTTTCGAGAAGCCTCAGTCATTGCATTGGACTCATAAAGGAGATAACAGCCTGTACTGTTATGTAACTGGACCACACTGGGTTGGATGGTGTATGAGGAGCACATACCTGAAGCTGATGTCTTACACAGCAGCCCTGCACTAAATCCTCCAAATGCTTATAAATCAACATTACAACTTTATTTTTAGAGGCTTTTTACTAATAGTCAAGTTTAATATCTTCATGGAGGAACACATATTTGTTATCAGGTGCTTCTTATTGAGGTGAGTAGCTACAACTGAAGTCATAACCCAATTGTAACGATTGGATCCTGCGATGACGATTAAAACAAAATGTCAACAGTACAGAGCGCCTGCGTCACGACAGGGGACAATCTATCTGATGTGGGGTGATGATGTCAGTCAGGGACAAGTGTCTTCTGCTCCTGAATGAGATACAAGTGGACTGTGTGCGTGTGTGTGTGTGTGTAATACAGCTGCACCTCAACAACACGATTATCTGTTACACGTCAGCCACAGCAGGCGAATGTTTAATGTCCTCTTGCCCTAACTAGTGAGACACATGTAGGAGGAGGGACTTCGTTCGGTAGGACACAAGGAAGTCACTGATGTGAACGAGGTGTCAGATTATTAGGGACACCTCCACATAAAAGTTGAGTGAACCTGTAGCTGTTGCTTTGCGCAGGGAGACGATGATCCGCTGCGTGTGGCACTCGACATGTGATACGACATGTCCACTACGTGATTAAAACACCGCACAGATCGCCTCGCGTTATGTAAACACGTCCCGGTTGAGCTGACGCAGCTTAGCCAGCAAACCTCTCCAGCCACTTGAGTTACAGTGAACAAGGTTCGATTCCCACACACAGCTGGGTGGAAAGTACACTGATGTTATCCCCGTGGGTGGTTCAGCGGGTTGGGGGCTGCGGGTGGCGGAGACAGCTACGAGCCCGGAAATGTTTCCTCCGAGCAGAAAACGATGCTATTTGTTTTCGCTAGCCTGCTAATGCTAGCTACCTTTAGCCATCAGTTGGCTCCCTCCGCCGCCTGTTACCGGCTCCTCTCGGGGATGTGGCCGGTAACAGCGCTCCGGTAACGGGTCGCTTATCTGCGCCACGTCACTACCTGTGGTTCCTCCGCTGACACGGGCGCTCATTTCAACAGAGGAGGGAGAGATGTTACCTGGATCCGCTTCTTGTGTCTCCTGCGCTCCGCCATGATCCTCACTGCTCCTCCGACGTGCGCGACGCGGGGCACGCGCATAGACTGTATGGTATCGCGAGAGTTGGAGACTAACGGTAAAAAACGGTTAATAATAGTAATAATAATAATAATAATAAACAGCAACAACAACAACACAGCCATGCATGAAATAGCAAAGGGAATTAATACAGGTCATTTTGACTCCTGTTGTGCATTAGACGGGGTTTGCATAGTTTGTTTATCAAGGGCTTAACCTATTCAGAGTATATCACCTGAACAAGTAAACTCAACAGTGCAGTAAATTGAGGAAAAGACCATAATGGCACACGAGTTGGATACAGCTGATATATGTTCCGCTGTACCTTGCAGAAGTCAGGGCAAATGAGAATGAAGAGAAGAGCAAACAAGAACTGCAGAAGAGGAAAGAAAGTCTCATCATCTACGATGACCATCAGGAGCCCACTGAGGAAGTGGTGACTATGAATGAATGAGAAAAAGGTGGCAGATGACTCTGTAATTCTAGAGGCAAGTTAGCGGGAATCAGAACTTAGCAGTGTTGGGCAATGTTGTGCAAGTTCACTACTCTCATGAACTAGTTCAAAGTTCAGTTCATACAAGTAAACATGAATAGTTCACGTTCATAGTTCACCATTTAAATTCTGAACTAGTTCCTATTTCAGTTCAGTTCATAGTTTTAAGGTGGACAGTGAGAATGAAAGACTTAACTTGTTAAAGAAAACCTTATCCATCACTACCCCTTGCCTTTACTGTCGGAATAAAATATCAACATATCAAATGCGTCAAGGTAAATTCAGTTATTTTATTTAGTAATATAATTAGACCGTTCCTTTAAAGCCCACATGAGTCAATCCTTAAAATTTCTGGGAAACAAGAACATCTTCAAGAGTTAATTGTCATATGGACAACGATAACATTAAGCACTCGCTTGCAATGAAATCTTTCAGCGATCCCTGAATAAGCTATTGAATTAAATTCATCGTAATAGTTTATAAATGATTACTAGAGGGAAGATTCAAATCAAGATGATAAAGTTTTACTCAGGTGCCCCATTGTGTTTGTTATGACAGCCTAATCACCTAAGCCTCTCGCAGCTCATAATAAAAACATGAGTAAAAACATCTCTTTGACTGACATGAGTTACAATCAAACCTTAAATCCTTGCAATTTAAAAAGTTAGCCCCTTTTTCTCAATGGAAATGTTTGCTCCGGTTATTTTCTTTGTATGATTTAATAGTTGATTAAAGTTGATGGTTTATCAGGCTCTACTTGAAAAAAGGTTGATATATTTAAAGAGGGTAATTTGGTAAATATAAAAACATAAATCTTCACTTAAAGTAAATTGTCGGTGCCATGAAAGGAAGATAGTACTGCAGATTCCTATGTAGAAAAACACTTTATTTACAATCCAACAAACACAAACGATATCACAAAAGATATCAAAACCCAAAACTTTTTAACATATCATTCTTTTGATTATAAAACCATTCCCTTGTGATTTCTTTTGTCTTACTGCTGGTCTACTGGAGAAATGACAATTAGAGTTTGAGACTACAATCAGACGTTTGGAGACTAAGGCCTGTAACGAAAGAAGAAAAAATATAAAATAACTGATTGAACCTTCTCAGTGTCTCATAAAGCAAAGTCCAGACCTCTCCACTGTTGTTTTTAGAAATATATATGCATTAATATGTAAAATAAAAAATATTTAGCAGACACCTGGGCCTAGTATGAAGCTGTGTATGAAAACCCCTGGTAGCAAACAGTAAAAAAAAGCATCTTCAATTCAGGTAATCATCATAGAAACAAAACCACCACAGAGGCAGTAGCAGTCCATCAGCTTGTGTCGTGCTGTAGGTGCAGACCTGGTTCACACGCCTCCTCACTCCACATCAGTGCTGGTCACACCGTCTCGCTGCTGGCACACGGAGGGGAGTTGTTTTCTGTCTCGTGAAGGTGCTCTGTGGATTTGAGGACATCAGGGTCTCTTGGACTCGCCACCATCTCCTCACTGTTGCAATTAACAGGCGAGCCGATTTCGGAGGAGCGGTCCCCGGGCTTCTCCGGGGTGGCGTGCAGGGGGGCGGTGGGCAGCGGCAGGTTCATCATGTACAACATGTTGCCCAGACGCTTGGACACCTGCGGAGGAATGGAGATAGTCGGCACATGTCAGACCCACAGTGTTGATTTAAAAGAGGTTTTTATGTGTCAGACTGACTGGACGTCCCCTGTCCCCCACAGGCCTAAGCCCAGAGGACACAGTAGGAAAAGCACAGGTGTGTAAATGATCAAATGCATTGAGTATATTGATGGATGAAGTTATTTGTTGTAGTTTCAGGCTTGTGGTACATGTGCATGTTTATTGGTTCTCGTCAATAAAACAAACCCATCGCTAAAACAACATCACACATAATAGATGTAGAAACAGACACCCCACTTTTTAATCTACTTTTAACTGATCAGTTATTTTGCAAAGTTCATCAAATTCATGCCTCCAAAAATGAATGATGGATTATCCTAACATAGTTTACATACTGTTGCACAGTTTAACCTATAGGTGGTGCACAATGACAGGGGGTCCCTTCAGTAAGGATGCCTGGAGTTTTCCAGAAAAGTCTACACGAGAAAGAGTTCAACTTCCTGTCGTCGCTCTCAGGTGAGAACATTGTTTAAATTCAGTTATTAAGCATTACAATTGTATAACACGGCAGAGACTATGATACTTATTGTTGTTTGTGTGTAATGATGAAGTGAAACGTGCATTAAAGAGCCTGTGCTGATGGTGAACTTCATACAAGTTTTAAGAGACAGTTGTGCTTCCAAGAGTAAGACCACCTTAATAGAGCTAAGTAAGTTAGTGTAACTGTAATACACACTATCTGATGATTATAAGTGATTTGTGTTGGAAACAGGAAACAGGAAACAGGGATGTTATTTAAAGTGAGAATATGTCATGAGAGAAATCGTGCTCTACCTGTGAGCGGATCTTGAGAGCCGGCCCCAGCTTCAGCCCCAGCGTGTCCAGTAGATGCTCCTCTGAGAGGAGGGGGAGCGTCTCCCCATCGATCACGTGGTCCTTGAACGTCTGCAGAGAGCAATCACCTCACATTAGCACAGCACAGACACAACAGAGCGCATGAAGACATGTAGGTTAAAGACCAGCACCAACCTGAGCGTATTCTGCACACGTGGGTATACTGTTGATAAAGTTGTAAACGTCATTCACCGTCCACTTCCTGATGTCCTCCGACACCTCATCACCATTAAGAAATAGATTCCGTGGACCTGGCAGAAACAAAAACAAACATAGCTTAAAGATCATTTCACAATTTAATAGGTTGTCAATTTTGTATCAACTCCCCAAACTCACCAGGTGGGAGGAAGCCATTTCCAGGGACTGGGAACATGTAAGGCATCCCGGGGAGAGCTCCCCCTGCTGAGGGATACATGAACTTCTCCTGGAAAGCTGAACACTGGCTTGAAATGTCTTTTTCGTTGGTGCCACTGTTGGCCGCATCAGAGCAGCTGTCCTGCGTGTTCACACAGGCCTTGCGCAGGGCTGTATCCCCTTCTTTGTAGTTCTTCCTGATTCCTGTAAGTTCTGACTCTATTTTAGCTTGATGGTGCGTTTTACTGGCGGCACACTCCTCTCCCATGTCCCCCTTGGCCTCCGAATCCTTCTCCTCCCCTGATGTGGCCCCCGGGCTCTGCTCTACATTTTTATCCTCAGCCTGGCCCTTCAGGTTGGCCATGTGGCTTTCTGCACTCTTGTGAGCGGTCGGCCGTCTGCCTGCCCTTCGTCCCCTCTCTCTGTGCAGCGTGCTGATGGGCGGGTAAGGGCTGGCTGACATGAGGATGCTGTTGGAGTGAAGCTCGTCCAGAGTGGGGCGGTGGACGAAGACATCGTGGCCGTCTGGCATGCGCTGACGGCCTCTGAAGGCCATGTGGTTGGAAGGGTAGGCCATGGGATTGTCCATTCCTATCAGTCCCTTCTGGTGGGCGTTTTCCAGCTCCTTCTGGTGCAGGATGGCGTTCATCTCCATTCTGAACCAAAGCACACACAAATATTTAAGATATGTTCGTGTATAGCACAAATGGTGGAAAACACATAATCATACTTTCCCAAGGCTCAGGGAAGGGAACAAAGTCTGGGAATGTACAAAATGTCCAACACAACGTGGTGCAGAGAGTTGTGTAGGTGGAATGTGTGTGTGAGACGATGATATTGTGCGCACCCACCTGGCGATGTTTTGCTTGTGAATGAGCTCCTGTCGCCGGGCAACTGTTTCCATCGGCTCTGAGGGCATGAAGCCATAACCGGCTGAGAAAAGAAACAGACATCGGCTTTTAATACTCCATCACATTCACATACAGACTGGAAATTCAGTCCCTCGTGACTGTGTAGTGGCCTGTCCGTGCTCACCTGCTCCAGGGAAACCTCTCCCGGGCATGAGGTTGCCATGCGGGGGCATAGGTGGACCCAGGTGAGGCCCCATGTGCATCTGTCGGGCATCAGAGGCGACCATCTCATTGGGCTGAACCAACTCCCTGAGGAAAGAAAACCTTTTAAAATCAGTCTTTTGACAGGACGTCCAACGATTACTAATTTACAGAGAGATCTTTAACAAGTTGTTTTGTTTATAAGTAAACTTTGCGCCCCGTAAAAAGAAAAGACATCAGATTTTTTTTCCTCTAGTGTAGCATGTCTGAAAAAGTGTTGTTTGGCCGACTGAACATGATAAGTTCATTCTTTTATATCCAGAAACCCACTAGTATGATTATTCACATTAACTGATGTTTTGATTTACATATAATTAATCCAAAACTACTTTGGCCTTAATGTTAGATTTGTTACACGAGCCACAAATTCATATTTCTAGCAAATTTGCGATTATACAAGCCAAGTCCACTCTATAATAAGGAGTAAAGCTGGGTGCTTTCTGGATCCCTGAGGGGTTTGAGGAGCTTGGGTAATTCCCCTGGCTTCTAATCTGGCCCTGCAAAAAAAAGCAGTGTCTGGTTCCCTTCTGCAGCTGTAACTGACAAGTCTCAGGCGTCCAACTTTCCATAGAGCTACCATTTAAAATTTAAGAGTAAGCTCAGGCACATACCTCTCCATGAAATGAGGTTCAAACTGTGCTGGGACTCCTTGTAACCTCTGCTGCCCCTGGGCGAGAATCTGCGGAGCCATGGCCATCTGGTTCCTCATTATTAACTCCTGTCTCTGTCTAAGCTCTGCAGGAGAAGAAAAAGCACCACAGGTCACACCCGAGGCAAAATATCCACAGAGACAGACTTTCCTGACTGTGGAAACTGTAGAAGTCAGTCCATAGCAGACACAGAATCGGTTCTTTAGATGGTGTTAGGACAATATGTGAATTAACAAGTATCTTTTTGTAGATGAACCATTTTCCAGTTGCGGTGTGGCTCAGTTTCCTCAGTTTGGTCTCTCACCTCCAGCTGACATGCCGTTGACCAGGCGGTACCAGTGCTTCTCATCCAAAGCTCCCTGCTCCCCCATCGCTGTCATCTTCCTCAGCTGCTCCCGTGGGGTCATGACACACTCGACCTTTGACCTCCACGTGAAGGTAGCTGCAATTCAAGTTAAAGAAGAGGTAAAAATTAAACACGCATTCACACATTGGTGACGTCATTATGTACAATCCAAAAATGATTGAAAAGACGATCGCTTGAACCACCCTGGACTGTGATATATGTTTTTTCAATTTTCTGTCACTGCCACTAGAGGGCAGCAGCTATCTATTTAGATTTAACATAAATGCTGATCGTTGGACTTAGTGTTGGATTTATTTTAGTTAGAAAATTCTATCATCCCAATAAAATATCTCATGAACTGGTGAATTCAAACTGGACACTGTCATCACTCTACAAATGTAAACACAAGCAAAATATACAGAATTATGTTTATTTCCGCGTGTATATATTTTATATATAATATATAGAGAACTGCGATAACAATTAACAATAATGAACAATTAACAATTAACATAGCAAGTTGCACAAAATATAGATATACATAAAAATTATGTATTTGTGTGCATTTTAATTTTGTCGTATGGATTTTAAAGGCTCGTCTATGGAGCATTGCAAACTAATCTAGTATATAATATATAAATACCAGTTTTTTTATATTAATAAATATTAATTGATTGTATAGATACTAAAAGTAAGACGTTTATTTTAAACTGTAGAATATTGCCGGTATGGGATGAATGCACGCAGACTAATGCTGGTCAAGTTCATCTCATCAACCTTTGACCCCTACTCTCACCTCTTACCTTATCCCCAGCATTAAGTATTAATCTTAAACCAACCTTAACCCTCACCGTAATGTAAATCTAATCCAAAATTTAAATTTAACCTGTAAATCCAAACCCTAAACCTAACCCTCAAAGATTTGGTGACCAGCAAAAACAATCCACTACTGGATGGATTTTCCTCAATCTGGCATTCTCTTCATTTGGTTCCTGTAAGTGTTGTAATACTAAAAGGACACACCCACCCGTACGCTTGCATTCACACATACACACTCACTGTACACGGCCACATTGTTCTTAGCTGAGCCAGCAGCTTGTGTCCACAAGCACAATCGACTTAGACACCTCCAATTAGCCTTCTACACGGCAGAAATCCCATTACAAAATATGATACTGTAAACGACAGGATAATAATCCAGCTCTGCTAATCCGAGACCCGGGTGCAAGATGTCTCTGGGTAAAAAAATAATCTTAATTCACACTTTTCCACAGACGTTGCAAACTAAACACCTATAGATATTCTTACTCTTACCGTAAGTGCATTTCACTGATATGTTCACTTGTGTGTTTAAATCTGTGCACATGTACTTATGTCACATTATTCCTGCTTTCCCCTCCCCCAGACGAATGCCGCCATAAGATTTGCCCCAATGCCTCGTGCATTATCCACAGTTCCTCAAGTTCCCTCCGAAGTCCATCTAATCTGAAGGCTGTAATCCCCTTGTTAGTCCTGCAACAGTCTGCTAGCTACATCTGCTGACCCGCTGACCAGCCCGCCCTGCTGGGCCGTCCAACCCCCAACCCCACCTTCCCAGGCCCCCGCTACCCCCACTATCCTATTAGCTAAGTCCTGGCTATACAGCACTTTAAAGGGATGTGTTGGAGGTAATCCGCACGTTTAGAGTTTTACCCTCAGCAAACCTTGCCTGTAAGCATCCCGGACAATACACCCTAAGTGCTAAGCCTATTAGACTCCATTAGCTCCCAGGATGTCCTAAAAACACCTTGAGGATAAATCTGGGGATGCAATCGGTTTATGTGGAGCTATGTGGTGCGAACACATGCACCCTGCCTCCACCTCCTTTTCTGCCAATGTCACAACAGCTTGCATCAGCAAATGAGGAGAAATATATTCCTACATCAATGTTTCTCTAATTCCCAAGTGGGCTCTCAGCTCTGAGCCTCTGGGCCTCATGTAATCTATTATCCCCTTTACATTCTCTCCACTGGGAATTAATGATTCACATTTTTATATGGGAGACTATAAACAACTGCGCATATCTCAGGATGATGAGGCTGGTTTTGCCCTGAAGCCAGTCCGGCCGAACAGCTCACACATTTAACGATTAAATCTTGAAAATAATACAATCAAAATGGAAAAAAATTTATATAAGTTTGATCCATGACTCAAGTGCATCAAGTGAACTCGTATTCAGATATAAGAACTATGAAGTTAAATCCCCGGCCTGTGTTAGATATTATTATTATATAATGGTTATATATTACCATTACACTCCTGTCACAGAGCTAGACCTTGAGTCTCCCAAAAGATAAATGCATGAAAATATTTGAGAAGCAATTCAGAAGGTAAATACTAAACACTCAATATTCAGTACAAGTGCCTTTTTTCATAATTGCAAATATTTCAAAACAGTTTCTCAAGTTGTGATGTCCTTGTTTCTTTTTGTAGAATATAACCAAAGTTTGAAATATTATTCTGTATTAAGTATGAAATACTGGAGGATGTATCAATGTTTACTGTACAAATAGTTTTTACCACATGAAGTTGAAGTAACTTCACTCAAAACAATCTTTGGTAGGAACTTGCTCAGAAACTTGCTTCAAAAGTAAACATGATGGCAAAGTTACTTCTAGACCCCACTGTATAAAACACTGTGTGTATATATACACCCTTAGTATGTATATATAGAGAGATATAGATATGAGTGTGTATTTTATCAGCTGATCATATATTTACATGTTAAATCTTAATCTGTAATTAGCAACTGTACTTTTTAGCTATTTTACACTGATGTGATAGACGACACAGCATCCTACTCAACATACAAAATCACATAACCATCACATATACCAAAACTTACGTAAACATACCATAAGAGACACTAAAGACAATATACTGTGTGAGATTTGCTGATAATGAAACTGTTAATAATTCTTCTGTGAATAAATAATTTGAGAAAGGAGATATCTCATCGACTGCTGCCATCAATCAAAAAACGCAACTTGAGACACAGATTAAAAATCTGCTTTAATATGAAGTAGACAAAAGGACTTTTCTTCTACCTGGTGAAAAGAGTCTTTGATGATTCTGTAAAAAGCCGTCAGAACAGAAGTGAGCTTTATTAAAAAGTCTTATTAGTATTTCAAAGAGCGCAGGGTAATTATTTCTCAGAGAAATAGCTCAGTGACCTGAATGTAATGATACATAATACATGAGCAGCTCAAACTGAGGAAGACCTGTGTGAACTTTGTGCCATTTGGAGAAATCCGTCATAAGACCTGTTTGATCACAGCTAACACTTTTACAGGGTTTTGTTTTAAGACTCTTAAGTGAAGTTGAAGCCTTTTGAGACTTTGTGTTCTGCTGTAAACGTTGAATTCAGCCCTGGTCTCAAACGTGTCAGAACCTCACACCTAAACGTTAAGAGGCTGCAGCTTTAGTGAGTGAAACTGTCGTCAAAGGTGAGCTCGACAAACACTTGTTATATTTCCTTAAACAAGCAGAGGCCACACCGCAGCTGCCAAATCCAGGGATTGGGCTCCTTGGATTTACCGTTGCCTGGTTAATCTCATTACAAGAATGAATTAAAGGGAAAAATTGCTGACGACTTAGATGGAGCCCTGAGGAGGTCATATCAGACAAGACAGAAGTATTGTCTAGTCCTTCGCTAATCCCCACACACACACACACACACGCGCACACACACAAATCTGAGATTTTATGAAACATGAACGGTAAATGATGAACTGCAGGTTTTTACTTAGTTATTTAAAATTGACTTCTAATTGTCGCAACCTCACATGACAAAGTGCTGAATAAGAGGATGATTGACTGCATTAGATTAAATATTGTTATAAAATATTAATTAATAACGTAAACGTCGATGTCAGCACAAAGAATTTCAGATCATGAAGACGAGAGGCCAATTCACGATGTACTTTAACAATTTTTTCATTATCTTCAAGTGCTATTTACAGAATCTGGGCTAATTATTAGGTTAATTATACAGATTTCAAGGTTGTTCCTCTAATCGCATTGGCCTTTAGATTAATCACTTACTGAGGGATCAGACGCCCTTTATACCGCTTACTGTGAACATTTTGACAGTTTGACTAGATTTGCATTGTGTGATGAAAACGTTTACGGTCTTTTGCTATCATTTCTGATCACGGTATAATAAATGGATTTTGTGTTTTTTCACAGGAATAACAGCAGAATAAATGTTATTCGTAGCAACAACTGTAAATACAACCAGAACAAATAAGTCACAAATAGAAGCACAAGAAAAATGAAATTGGGAGATGAGAAGTAGAAACAGAGAGAAGTTGATGAATGACTCACCTTCAAGTTCACACCAGTGAGCAAAGTTCGAACTGGTTTTGTCCCAGTTCAGGTTTTAAAAAAGCAGGTCACAAATGTAAATGAAAGCCTTCACAGATCTCACAGAACGCGTCGCCCGACTATCACTTACAACTATCCGGCCTCCCACTAACCAGTCAACCTGCTCGGAGCGCGGTCTGCTGCCAGCTAGCTGCCTTAACTAAAGGAGACCTGTTAAATACCGATTCATTTCATCTCCATTAGCTGGCCTTATCTCCTGTGGTAAGCCCTCCCTGTCCTGACATCACTGTGATCTCCCATCCAACTGCTCGCTGCACATTGCAACTCATGTGTAATTACTGAAGCAGCACTGGTCCTAAGCGTGGAGTGCTAAACCTCTTTCAACGTTTACCTCACTAATCCCTTGTTAGCACTTTAGGCCATAGTTAAGACACCTAAATGCTTAGCTTCCTTTTCCAGTGGCAAAATGGCCAACCCCTCCTTAAGTGCTGTGCGGCCACATGCAGGGCGGCTTCATGATGCAGCTTGACGACCTGGTAAAACCATGCAGATCAGTCTTGTTTTTGTTTGTCCCTCATGTCTCGTTTGGGTGTCAGAGGTATTGTGCTCCCCAGGGTGCCACAGCGTTGACCCAAACATGCTTGGTGGTAATTTGCTAGAAATCCGACTAAATGTTGGCCGGATCATCCTCTCAGACCTCTTAATCTGACAGTTTGCGCTCACCAGCCGCTTACAGCATGCGCCTGCACTTCTTCCTTGAATGGTGTTTTTTTTTTTTTCTATGTCTGGTGGCAACGAGTTGAGCACAGTTGGTCGACTTTGCGGTGATGCTGCCAAACAAACAACACGATGTGGAGGGTGAATGGAGAAGAGCTCCTCTCTCCATCTGCAGTCTGCCAGGTCGAGACACTGCTGTGTTGCTCATCACTTACATGCACATATATAAGAACTCTAATACAACAGTCCTGCAATAAGTAATGAAAGTAGTTATCGATTATAAAAATGTATAGGCTCACATCAGTTTAATAAATGTCTCAGATTCCCAGAAGAAAACAGCCTTTGTCTGTATTTTCAGTGTCAGAACATTTTATCAGTTGTAAATACTTTACACAATAAAATATGCATATAGACAGATTTTTTTTAACATAATTTAGTTAATTTTAATTACAGTAATATGTGTATATATATATACAGGTGTGTTTTGATATATATTATATACTCTGTGGATGTGAATATGACCTGACCTCAGCCTTTTTATATTTATTTCTAATTTCCCCTCTTTTGAAGCCTTTTGTAATCTCTGATTTTTTTAATGAGCTCTACACAGATAAAGTTTATTATTAATATGAAACTCTGTTTTGACATCGATGTGGAGCATGTGGAGACTAATCAGGTTTTTAGATCCAGACAGAACATTTAACTTTTAACCTCTATTAGCGCGACATAATACAGACATCCATGTTCTCCTTAACGACAGCTCCCACTGTGAGGGTTAAGTCGGCCTCCAGTCGGCCGTGTGCTGACTCGACTTGAAAGTCCAACAGGCAAATAATCAAGCAACCAAATCCTTTTCATAACTAAAAGGAGCTGTGATGGGATTGTTGAGGCATTTCACTCTAAACTGCTTTGGAAACCTCACGGTGGCGCTAGTCAGTGAGGCTCGCCACAGTGGTAATGACCACAAAACAGAGGAGGAGAGGAAATAAGAACAATTACACATTAATATAATTTCTATAAGAATAACAATTGTTTATATTCTATTCTCATGAGGTGAATCCATTTAGTTGTCGGTATACTTTTATTTTATACTTTTATCCTAAATACAATACTTAAGGTACATTTAGCTGAAAATGTGTCTTTACTTTTGAATACATGTCTTGAAATCACTGATTTAAATACTTTGTCTTCCCCTGTAGCAACCATATGAAGCAGTATTGGTTTTAAAAAATATAAACAGTGTAACAACACCAGATTTACCAGCAGATGTAACATTAATATAGTATTACTATTAGTCACTATATGGACAGGAGAAAAACTCAGTAGCTTTATTTCTCTGAATCCACTAGATGATATTTTTACTAAAAAGAGGAGAAAAGAAACACACAAATGAAGCACTTGGGAATTAAGTGAGTGAGCTTTAGGATGTGTAAACCGCTAATTTAGGAATCTCCTAGGTGTAAGCTTTTTATGAGGGATTTTTGCACCAAGCATTACAGAGTCACAGTGAGGCGAAAGGATCAGAGCAGGTTTAACCTCAAGAAACAGGCTCAGCTATAAATTCACTGGGCCGGTGCAGATTCAAACACCACCCATCCTCTAATTACAGCAGCAACCTGGGGTCCGGGCCGTGTGTGTGTTTCCTGTTTTCTTTCTCCTCCATCGAATGATGACTTTAATGAAGCTGTAATCCCTCTGAGGTGGAAGCATTATGTCTTCTACGCCTGATGGAAATCTTGTTTAGGTCATGATTACGGTGAGATCCTGGATTGTAAGACTCTTCAGGATCAATAATCCCTTGTTTTGAATGGGGCTAAGTTCTGTATATATGGGCTGCTTTTATGTATTCTATCACAACCGCATAATGTGAAAAAGACATTAACGGTTCCTTTGAACCTGTAGTTCATAAATTCACAATATATATTTCATGCATAATCTGCATTTTGTGAAAGTTTTCACAGAATATCTCATCTTGAGACTAATACAAATGTGTGTACTGAATATTGTTGCTATCCATTCAGTAGTTGTTGAGATATTTCCATCAAATCCACAAGCTGTGGCTCAGAAGAGCAATAACCTGAGGACGGTGGTGGAGGAAGTACTCCAATATTTTACTCAAGTAACAGTACAAATAAACAGAGAGAAAAGTACCCGAGTAAAAGTACCACATTAGCTTTTCTAATTGCCTTTCGATATACTTCAATTAAAAGTAAAAGTACTTACCGAGCATAGCATTAGAGCTGAGTCTCAGCACTGACTTCTTTTGAAAACATTTCAGGTGTTTCTTCTTCATAAGTAATGCTGCTGCTGCAGGAGGCGGGGTCTAATGTTACCTGCTGCTCTGATTGGACCAGTGGACCAATTCCCCTCTGGATATTGAGTGCTTTTACAAATATACAAATAATGTGAACATATATGGCAAGGCGTAATGAAAGTGTAATGGCGTAAAACGTGCTGATATTTGCGATGGAGCAAAAGGGAAAAGTACCTGGATGTACTATAATGAAGTAAATGTACTTGGTTGCTGGTTTGATCCCCAGTCTGTGTGCCGAAGTGTCCTTTGGCAAAACTCTGAACCTCCAAACTGTCCCTGTCGACTGTGCTGACAGTGAGATGAATATGTGTGTGAACTGGTGATTGTAACTTGTATTGTATACAAATTTGAGTGGTCGATGAGACTACAAAAAAGCACTTTACAAACACAGTATAGTACAAATACAGTTATTACTAAATTAAAAGCTCATGTTGACGCTAGAGGGAAACTCAGGGGCTCATTAAATCCATTGGGATTCATCATCTGGGTGAATTCATGTAGTAATCACTGTGGTCGTAACAGATATTTTGGCATTGACCAACCAACCTTTGTCCAAACTGTAATAAGCTCCTGTACAGATTTCTCACATCCTCATATGTATCGAGCCTGTGTCTGTGTACAACTCTGACTTTGTCTGTCCTCTCTTTCTGCGAGAGGCCTGTTTAAACAGGTGCCAATTCCCACATACACTCACAATAACCCTTCATGTAAATAGAAATGGGGGCGGGGGGGGGGGGGGGGGGGGGGGGGCACAACGTGGTCGCTGGTGCATAAAAGCACCATCGAAACTCAGCCCGTCACTGCTGCCCGGTAAATACAGGTGAGCTGGCCCACAGCTGTGATTCTCTGATGTCTCCTGAGGTGCTTTAGTTTTCAAACTGAATCAGTGAACTGTGTTTTTTTTTTTTGTATTCTTCTGCTCTCTAAAGGTTGTGGAGAAAAGATGAACGCCATCCAGGTGATTTCCCTGACGCTCCTGTCCGTCCTGGCAGCCAACGCCCAGGTCATCATGCCCGGCCGATGCCCCAAGCCTGCTGTTCAGGAGAACTTTGACACTGCCAGGGTGAGCACGGAAACCATTTCACCGTTATTGCAGGAAAACAAGGCTGTGTTTTCTTCATCTTTTTTGTATATTTAGATCCCATAAATGTACAAAATAAACATCCGAGGCCAAAATTTGATACCGACTAGACGTGGCACTAACAATGAGCTTTTCTGGCCCCTGTGGTTCCTCTGCAGTATCTTGGTAAATGGTATGACTTCCAGAGACTGCCACACGCTTTCCAGAAGGGAGAGTGCTGCACTGCCACCTACAGCCTGCAGAGCCCTGGAGTTGTCGGTGTCCTCAACAAGGAGCTGCTGTGAGTATCATGTACACACCTGTAATACATTAACAGAGAAGAAGGCCTTCTCTTGAAATACAATTAATAATAGATCCATATATAATACTCAATTATAAGTTAAAGTCCTGCATTCAAAAGTAAACGTTTAGGTGTGTTATCCACAAAATGTTCTTAAAGTATTAAAGGTGTGTACTCACTATACAGTTCTATCAGGTCATAGAATATGATTATTACTGATACGTATGTACACAGCAATATTTTAACATCTATATTTTCTGCCTGTGTCTTGGTCAAGATGTGTGACTCTTTGTAACTCAAAATAATAAACAACAACATTTTGTCACAGATTGTCTCTTTTGTTTTTGGACCTTTAAAACCAGGATGAAGTCAGTCAGGTGGTGTCATTTCAACTGTTGATGTTTGTATTCATTAACATTTCACCGTCTCTTTTAGTGCTAATGGTTCCATCAACGCCATCAGCGGCTCTGCCACGGCTAAGAACCCCTCCGAGCCCGCCAAGCTGCAGGTCTCCTTCTTTGAGAGTAAGGACTCCACATTTGTTTCAAACCTTCTACCCTGGATAGATTATTCCCACACTTTATATCCCATTCGAGCATCATTCTTAAAGATTTCTGTATAGTTGAAGCATATGGGACATTTGAAATCCTTGCATTAGACAGTGATATTTGTTATCTTGACTTTCTGTCTCTTTCACACCTCCAGACGCCCCCCCTGCCCCTTACTGGGTCCTGTCCACCGACTACGACAGCTACTCCCTGGTCTACAGCTGCACCGACCTCGGCGTGCTGCACGTGGACTTCGCCTGGATCCTGAGCAGGGAGCCCACCCTGCCCGAGGAGACCATGGAGGAGCTGCACAGCGCCCTGTCCTCCATCGGAGTCAGAGTGGACAAGCTGCTCACCACCAACCAGGATGCAGCTTACTGCAGCGCTATGCAGTAATCCTGATTTAGCCTACAGACCCACTCACCGCTGTGTGTTATGTATTGTGCTGCTTATGACTGTGCTCTCACTGGTCTTTATGTCACTGGATGTCTCTTGCAAAGTCAATGCAATAAACCTATTCAAACTGAAAGCCAGATTTTGGTGTCTGTTCTGTGGGCCTCTGTTTGGATCCGATGAAATACAATTTTGATTATTAATGAACTAGGCAGCATGATGTTCATGTTGACGCACACATTAATTACTTCTATTAATCATAATTAAAATAGAAAATAATCTAAAAAAAAATATTTAAGACTGTGCTGATTAATTACTGGATAATTTTGGATCTTTAGGCTTCAAGTAAAGTTTTGAGTTATTAGTGTTTGGCTGAACTGATCACAAACTGTAATCCGCTGTAAACAGAGGTGACAAAGAGGACTGAATTGTTTTATGGGGTCACAAGCCAGTGGTCATCAGTAACTGGGTTTTCATTATCATGACCACTGTAGTGGGAGGTTTCACGCCAATGTCTTGAGGAGCAAGAGTCATCTTCTGATTTGTGCTTTGAAAGAGTCCTTGATTTGAGGTGATGTAGGTTAAAATAAACAGCTTTTGAAGTTGTGATTATTAATTTTTCCTCATGGGCCGAAACCATAGACTGTAAATAAACATGGATGCAGAGTCAGGGCTGGAAATTGTGCACCTTTATTTTCTTAATTTCAGTGACAGTGAGACACACAATGACATAGCATTTATACGTCAACAGTGCTGCCTTAGAAAATCCATTGAATTTGACATTTTCCTAAATCTCCTCAAGAGTTTGGCCATGGAAGAGAAGAACCTGACTAAAGATCCTTTCTCTTTAGGTGGAGTTGACGTCAATTGAATCCTCAATTCGTCAATGAAGATGGAGTCAACCATCTGTTGTTCCATGACTTGCAGAATCTCCTTCGCAGTGCCAATTTTCTTAACCAGTTCTCTGTACACAGCCTTGTGGATCTTCTCAACATTTTCTAATGTGGTTACGATCTTTTTATCGGGCTTGATCTGCTGCTTTGCCTTCTCTCCAAAGATTTTTGATAAGACTGTGCGCATCTATCACACTCGGTGGTACTTTGGCCTTCTCTATGGTATACATCACCAGTCCTGTAATAACCAAGGCAATCTCTACATGAGCTAAGTTCTGCGTTGACATCCTTCTTGGCTCACAAGGATGCCAGCCTTCAGAAGCCTGCCTTGGCTTGACAGACGTTTTGCACAAACTTTGATCTGAATCCTCCTTAGCGTCACATTTTCCACCATCACCACTTCCATCATCTGAAGATTCATCTCCAGAATTTCCATCATCAGAATCCTCTGAATCCCTGAGATGTGAGATGACCCTGAATTCGTCATCCATGTCCTCTTGAGGGTCCTGGTCTTCTTCATTACAGTTGTTGATGGATGTAGTGGCAATCAGACGGGGACTTTTGTGATCATCTGATAGTTTTGCTCGCTCAGAAGGACAAAGGACAGGGCTTCTGCCAAATGAAGGCTATGTGTAATAACATCTGAATCAGAATTTCCATCATAACCATTCCCATCATTTGAACATTCAACTTCATCTTCAGATTTCCCTCTCTCCTCTGACTCACCCTGAATTGGGTGTGGCCATGTGCTCGTATGTGAGGGATAAATCTTCATTATTTTCCTTTAAACTCTATCATTCATTCAACCCATTGTCAGTACAAGTGTAACAATTCTTCACTATAGGTTAAATAAGTTAAGATTACAATGTCAGCTGGAATTGGTCCCATTCCTCACGTGACCCTGAAAGAAGATGTGGTAAAGATAATAGATGGATGTTTGTTTAAGGAGCCATGAAAACAGGTTCTCTGTCAGCCTCACATAGACAATGAGAGAAAGATAACTGAGGGATCACCAATTAAAATATAACCCAGTTTATGTCTGTGTCTCTTCAGCTTCACTTTACAGTGAAATCTTCTAAAATATGCAAAACAACCACAATATCCTCTGCTGTCCTTAATCATACTCCTCTTTCTCTCCTCTGTCTTATCTGCATGTTTACTGTTAACAACCCTATCAGAAGGCAAAATAGAAACATACAAACATGTCTTTAATAGATCGAATATGAGTCTTCTTTTGTACATTAGACCAGATGTTAAACACACAGTTCTTCTTTCATCCCTCTTCAGATGTTTTAATCACAGGCAGAAAATGACTTTCAATTTCTGAGATGAAACTAAAATGAAAAACCTACATCTGTAAGCAGCTCAGCAACCAGATTGACGAGAAGGAAACGTGAGAGGATGAAACAAATGAACCAATAACAATTAGACAATAAAATGAATGGGTATAAACGATTTATCTTTCCAACATGTGTACCCTCCCAAGAACTTACTTATCAAAATAAAATGTGTGGCCCATTATATCAGATGTATTGTTTAAGTTTTCATCTGGAGCTACTTTAAATTTTCATTCATTGGAATATTGTTGGAGTGTGTTGTGTGACCTTGAAAGGACGAACTGTATGTGTGTGTGTATATGTGTGTGTGTGTATATGTTAATGTTTTATGTAAAGTGAACTGGGGAACTGACATTCTGTTGCTTTAAATTCTACAGTTTGCCTTATTGTAATTCAGAATGAGCCCAAGGTCTAAAAACGAAACACACACAACATGAATGTCGTTCTACAGGTTTATTGCATTGACTTTGCACAAGATCAACAGAGCGATATATATGTATATATACTACACACTCCACACACCGAGCCATGCTGTGACTCCTGTGTCGTCCTCTATCCGAAACAGAAGTGTCTCTGTCTACTGGATCATGGCGCTGCACAACTCTGCGTCCTGGTCGGTGGAGACCATCTTGGCCACGTTGACTCCGATGGAGGACAGGATGGCGTGCAGCTCCTCGGTGGTTTCCTCAGAGAGGGTGGGCTCCCTGCTCAGGATCCAGGAGAACTCCATGCGGAACAGGCCGAAGTCGGTGCAGCCGTAGACCAGAGAGTGACCCTCGTAGTCAGAGGAGAGCACCCAGTAGGGACCGGGAGGGGAATCTGGAGGGGATACAAGTCGGTAGAGTCAAGGCTGCTGGGATGTCTGAAACACAAGTCACCGGTTTTAATGAACGAGTGAACCTGAAGGTAAAAACTGCAATGAATTAGACATCCTCACTTTCAAAGAAGGAGACCTCCAGCTTGGCAGGCTCGGCGGGGTTCTTAACCTTGGCAGAGCCGGCGATAGAATTAGTGGTTCCGTCCTTCCTATAAAGGATGAATGAAACATGAAAGACTTCAAATGAAAAGAGGAATTTATATGAGAAAATCCTTTTTTCTATTCACACATTTGGAGTCTAAATGTGTAATTTTCTCTAAATCTACTGATTTCATAGATAAAGGATAAAAAATCTGTCTCTGCGTGAAACGTCGTGCACACAAAAATACAGCATTTACACTGAAAAGTCATATTCCCAGGTCTGTGGACTTTACAAGGACAGAATAACTGGAGTTGTGGAAATCAAATTCCACAAGTCTTGGAATAAATGCAAACAGATACTCACAGCAGCTCCCTGTTCAGGACCCCGACGACTCCTGGGCTCTTCAGGCTGTAGGTGGCAGTGCCGCACTCGCCTTTCTGGAAGGCTGTTGGGAGCTTCATGATCTCATACCACCTACCCACGTACTGCAAGTGAAATACAACATATCACAGTCGAGATGCTGAATATGTATCTGTTGCAACTCCGGGCTGATTGCTGATAATGGCAGTTGCGGGAATTGGGCATTTCTCATGTGGTGCAGAGTTTTAATATAATAGCAAATGAACGATAAGGAATAAACTCTGAGTTTAGTATTCACCCTGGTTGCATCAAAGTTGGCCTGAACGTCAGGTTTGGGACATTTGCCGAACTTGATGCTCTGAGCGCTGGCTGCCAGGACAGACAGCAGAGTCAGGGAAATCACCAGCATGGTCTTCATCTTATCAATAGGATCTGCAGAGGAGAAAACACACAGCGCAATTACAGAGGCAATATCCTGCTGCAGAGCTCAGGGAACCAAACATCTGTATAGAGAATCCCACAGGGAAGAACAGGAGACAGGCACAGAAGTGGACAGAGGCAGAGTTGTGGCTGAAGCCTGCTTACCTGAGTTGACAGCTATAGAACCTGTGTGCAGGATGTGAAGCTTCCCTGGGTCTTATATAGATCGAGGAACCTGGAGCTTTATCGCTGATCACATTCCTGGGCCCCTCCTCTGTGTTTTCAGGACAAACGTTTGTGATGTGTGAGCGCTGGCACCTGTTCAAATGAAGACCCTGTTCAAACATGCCTCCCTCCATTGACAGGTCAGCGATGGTATCAAGACTCTGAAGTAGTGGACGCCCATAATGACAAGGATATTATTTATCCGAAATATGAAATGTGAAAACTACAAATAAGGTACAGTATATAATCTCGAAGTTATGTAGAAACTGTAAATTCATTACTTTTCAAATAGACTGTTGCATCAGAGCAGCAGCGTCATGCAGCCACACAGATATACTGATAATTAGATGAATACATTATAATTCTGCCATAAATTAAGGACTGAACAGCTTCTTTCTTGGCCTATATTCGATCCTTCCACATGTTTTCGTGGAGATCATAACCCCAACGATCACCTCAGTCAGCTCGGAGTTAACTCTCACCAGGTTACACAGTGAATGATCCTTGTTTCTATGAATGTAAAGTAAGTAAATACATATAAGTGTATAATCAAATTTAATTAATTTATTGTAATAAAGCCAAAAGAGCTGCGGAAGTTCATTCAATATGTGTCAAGAGTCGTAAAACTAGAAAGGTGAAAAATGATAATATTATGTTATGTATGTTAATGTAAGTTTTGTGAAAGGTCACAGATGAGGTTGTGTGACCTTTGTTGTGCTTCAGCAGCAGGGACTATTCTCATGATCTCTGTGTGTTAGCGCACACCTGAACATGTCTAGCCTACAGTGTGTTTGTGTGTGTTTGTGTGTGTGTGTGTGTATGAGTGTGAGTGTACACAGGTGGCAGGAGCCCCAGCGTGACCTCATGTGTTGTGGCATGACAGTCTTTACTATAGGTCACATAATATAGCATTTGTTTAAAAATGTATATTAGGTCATGATCATTACTTTCACAAACAAACAAACTAATAATAAAATATATTAATAATTATAATAAAATATCCTTCTTTATACAACACTTTGTATAAAACGCTTACAAAGGGTTTTACATGACTGAAGCGGGATTGAAACATTTCAGGTCTAAGAAAAATAAGATCATAGAAGAAAATAATATTAAAACAATAAAATATAGCATTAAAACAATAACATCAAAATAATGAACAAACAAATCATGTAAAATGGTGAAGCCTACTGTGATAACTAAAAGGCTTTTTAGGTGTGTGTTTCCTACAGCACTGCTTGGATTGGCTCAGCATGACTAGTGATGGAATTCCTGGATGAAAAGACATGAAAAGAGCGCCATCTACAGACACAAAAAAAAAGATCCAAGAACCAAACCATCACAGCAGCTCTGCAGGGAGTGAAGAGCTAAAGTAAAACTCGAATGAACAAAATAAAGACGAGATGAGACAGAAACCTCCATGTGATGAAATATGGAGGAAAGTATGTGTGTGAAATGCTTTGCTAAAACGCTTCAGTCTGAATTCCACTTCTTTAATATTCCTCAACCTTTGATTTGTTCTGCATTGAAACAGAATAGGTCAGTGGGATTGTTTGTTCTTCATCATGCTATGACCAGTCGAGCTCATTACTTCCACCCAGAAACCGACACCTTCAACCAGGCTTTGATTTATGCAGCTAATAAGTTGATAGAAATTGAACCTTCTGATCTTTCTCTTCTTTAGTTCAACCTTGTCTGTTGAATTGTGGCTGTGTCTGGAAGCCGACATTTAATAGTGTTTGCATGTAATTGACAGTGTTTGGTTTAAACCACTTTGAGTGTTAAACTGTTGCGGCTCATTGCACCAGGACATATTTAAAAGTCAGGCTGTAGACTCTGATACAGAACCTGTCCATAGGATTTATTAACAAGCAGCGTCAGAGCTGGAGAGCCATGTGGAATTTAATTTGTAACTGAAGTCCGACAGCTCTGCTGGGCAGTTATGATTCACTCCGCATTTCATTGGCGTCTTGACTTTTTATTTCTTGTTTGAATTCAGTGCATTGACTTGCACTTTAAAACAAATTCGCAGAACAAGAACATGTTTCTATAGCTTTTTTTGTGGAAATTGATGTTGGTGCATGTGTAATAAACACAGGGAGATCAGTGTTATGTGTGTGACTATGAGACAGGACGATTATCTCTGAGGGTCTGTTATACCTGTAAAACATTGAAAAGTATTAAAAACTGAATGATAAACTTGTAGTGGTAAGATTTGGATATTCTCTAGTTTCTTGTTGTCAGGAATACTGTTCAGCTGCCCAGTAAAACTGCAGTCCGACCCTCTGGTCACTAATTAGATGAAGAGTCAGGAGATCGCCAAAAATAAATTCCTGAAGAAGCTGAGGACGCAAAACCCCCCCACAAATATCAACCTGTTGACGTCAGAACTCTTCAAAGTTGTTCCAAATCACACCTGTAATGGATTTAAATGGTCGACTGTCCATCTAGTAGTTAATGTGATATTAAAGTGGTGGACCAATCAGCACAGCCATCGGAACAGATCCATATTCACCATGACTCAAAAGGCTCCTGATAAATTGTGACGCGAAAAAAATATTGTTGATTTAGATCGAATCCTATTGATTTAGTCAACTGCTTTGTAAAACCATGCAGGTCACATTATTTTTAGGTTGGAAAAAATAAACTGGATCCTCCAACTTCTTCAACTTTAATTGGCCCAGATGGAGTTTGTATCTATAAATGCAAACCTTCCACATTTCTGTGCATCTGAGGCAGGAGAGCATCCAGATTGCTTTATGACGTTTCTGCTGGTATGTCCCCTGTGACTCCAATTTGCTAATGGTTTGCTTCAAGTCTGGAATAAGGCTCCATACAAAGACAGCCATTGATGACACAGAGTGGCAGGGCTGCAAAACCTTGCGCAGAGCGACGTCTCTAATTCAAACAGCGGAGTTGGTCCGAGGAAGAGAAGACAAGTCTGAAGCAAAGAGGCCACAGAGGTAAGGAATAATATCTAGTGAAGTATATAAATATTAAAACAGCAAAACACATTAGAGAAGAGGATAATAATGTTTGTTTTCCCGAACTGAGGTTGAATAGTTAGAAGATTTGCCAAGTAAACTTTCCCTTTTAGTAATGATGTGAATGCATGGCACTGTATTTTATGTTACATTTCAGTAATTTGTAGCCTTATTATCATTGTTTATGTCTGTTGCAGGAAACAAAGGCCGGTCTCACTATGAAGTTATCTTCAGCTCTGGCTTTTGTGCTGGTTCTGCCACTCACCTGGGCTCAGGTTCCTCACTGGGGACCGTGTCCAGAACCGTCCGTTCAACCTGCGTTCAACCTCAAGCAGGTACTGAAAATAGTCTCTGGGTGTAGATGTATGTTAAAAGAGAATTTGACTAAAATAGTTTGTTTAGCTGGAGCTAATTAAACTAAACTTAACGTCTCACCGAATGAATATGTAGATTTATTCATGCTTTTCCTTTTTCCTTCACCCTCACAGTTCATGGGCAGGTGGTTTGAAATTGCCAAACTGCCGGCCCAGTTTGAGAAGGGCCGATGCATCGAGACCAACTTCACCATGAGGACGGACAAGTCCATCCGAGTGGTCAGCTCTGAAATACTGTGAGTTTCTTTGTCCAAATGTGAAATTGGGATGTGATGATGGCATGAGGTGTATTTCTTTTTAAACATTTGACTGTGTGGAATTGAACAGAAAAGGAGAGCTGAGGAAAATCGAAGGCAATGGACTCGTAGAAGACATTAAGAATCCGGCCAAGCTGGGGATAAGTTACTCCTATGGTGAGGACGACTATACATTTAACTCCTGCTGCTGTGTGTCGATTTGTAACGTCAGTGGATTTTGTCAGATGAACAGAAGAAAGCATTTGTAATGGATTCCTTGTTTTTCGGCACCACAGTCCTGCCCTACTCCCCGTACTGGATCCTGTCCACGGACTACACCAACACGGCCCTGGTGTATTCCTGCACGGACATCCTCAGGCTCTTCCACGTGGACTTTGCCTGGATCCTGAGCCGAACACGAACCCTGCCCGATGCCACCGTGGAGAAGGCCAAGGAGACCTTCGGCAACAACAACATCGACGTGAGCAGGATGATTGCCAGCAAGCAGCAGGGCTGTGACAAAACCCTGTGAGCAGCAGGGGGCTGCGGTGCAAATACAAGATGGTGCTGTTAGAGGGAGAAGATGACTGATATTATGTGATGATTGAGGCCAGGAGGTCTAGACTCGGCTCTGTTATTTGGTTTGTGCAACAGACCGGAGTTGAATGAGTTTTATGTGGGTTTTTGTTTTGTTTGAGATGATATGATGTTGTTTTATGTGTAACAGCACAGATACTAAATTGTAGTTTTCCCACCTTTTTATTTGCACATCATCGCTGATTGTGATTTTATGATAGAAATGTTCTGCCCTGTTTTGCCCCGGGAGGCTGAAAAATGTTGGTTTCATTTCCTGTAAAAAGATGTGGATTCAAATGATATTTAATTTGATCTGATTATACCAGAGACTGGACAGCATGACACATCTAATTAGTTTGAGTGAATAAAGTCTGTCAAACTTACCTCATGCGATCTTCCTTGTTTCCAAAGTGCAATCTTTACCACTCAAACACGATTATAATAAAACGAATTGTATGTTTATCCGTGTTTAAAGTAGGAATATTTAAATATAATCAGTTATTTGATTGTTTAAGCAAAATGTCAAAATAGTGATGATAAATATAGTTTTTAATTGATAGTAATCCAAGACTTCTGCCAAGTTGAACATTAAGAAGTTTTTGAGGGTAACAAGTTACAATTTGATTGTGGAATTCTACATTTTCTATATTAATAATTTTCCTTAAGTACACAATCTTTTATGTGTATGTGTGTCTTCTATAAATTATAATGATATCTATCTATC
The DNA here is from genome assembly GCF_947347685.1 of Pleuronectes platessa. Taxonomy (NCBI): domain Eukaryota; kingdom Metazoa; phylum Chordata; class Actinopteri; order Pleuronectiformes; family Pleuronectidae; genus Pleuronectes; species Pleuronectes platessa. The sequence goes on from NC_070638.1 coordinate 6,454,370, forward strand.
TATCTATCTATCTATCTATCTATCTATCTATCTATCTATCTATCTATCTATCTATCTATCTATCAATCTATCTATCTATCTATCTATCTACCTACCTATCTATCTATCTATCTATCTATCTATCTATCTATCTATCTATCTATCTATCTATCTATCTATCTATCTATATCTGGTATAAAAAGTCAGTGAAATTATGAATGAAGCCACACTCTCATCATAGGAGCAGCGGAACCTTTGTCTCGCTACGTGACTTTCACTCCGGACCTTTCTTCTCGAGCACACCAGCTGTTTATCTTCTCTAGCCTAGAGCAGCGTGTGAAACCAGTGACAGAAACTCATTAATGTTACAGACTTCGTTCATCTATGCCTCTGAAGGACCAGTCCAACTCCACCGCCATGAAACCAGCCGTGGATGAGATGTTTCCCGAAGGCGCTGGACCCTACGTGGACCTGGACGAGGTTTGTTAGCTTACATGCTAATTCCAAATAGCAGCGAGCATCGTAAACAAATGAGCTGATTAGCTGGAGCTAGCTTCTCTCGTTGCCTCTGTTATTGTCTTTACAGGATAATATGTATTTGTTTATCAGTCACTCACTTAGCTAGAAGTGGTAGATATCTAAATATTTAACACATGATAACGTTCATGTGTATTTCCTCATAGTGACACATTGGTTTTAATTAGCTCGGGACTTTTATTTGACCGTTAATTCACCTGTGAGTGAAACGAACACACAAACAAAATAAACCAGACAGCTAACAATAAGCACTTTAACATGAACTCCATGCTAATGCTAAACACAGCCCATTGGAAACTCTTCATCACGTTTGTTTTCTGCACAATGATGCTGCCAGTCCCATGGTCTTCCTCATCATTGATGGGGTTTGTCGGATTCACATTGGACTCGTGTTCTTGAAACCAGCTTGAGACCAGTTTAGCTTTGTGACTTGGTATCACAGACGTCATATAAAGATGGATAACACGACTTCTTCCAAAAAGTGAAGCCAAACCTTCTCGATCGCCACCTTGTGTCTGACTAAAGTTATTTCCAGTTCATTTAACGTTGTTTAATTCCTTGTACAGTTCATGTTTTGTATTGTGCGACCCTTGAGTTAACTCTGGGTGTTTTAAATGTCCTCTTTGACAAAAATTCATCCGACTACTGACACGGATGTGATCACAAATGTGCTGCTTACATCAACAGTGTATTTTATTATGCAGCAAAGAGTTGAAAACGCAGAATATCTAAAAAAAAAATATCATGATTCCCGGACCCTGCTGTCTAGACACTGGATGTCTCAGAGGAGCGGCTCGAAAGGCTGCTTGTGATCTTTAGCTCGGCTCGTCTGTGACTTCCTGGTGTGGAGTCTGTGCCTCTGAGCTGCATGTTTGTTCTCCGACAGGCTGGGGGAAGCACAGGACTGCTCATGGACCTGGCTGCCAGCGAAAAGGCAGTTCATGCAGACTTCTTCAACGGTAAAGATTCATGTGCATTCTTCACTGCTTGTCCCTCAAACTCTGGAGTCTGAACCCTGCATTGAAATGTTGAGTTCTCTCAATGTCTGAAACTAATGCTCACAATTCAATGTACTGCACTGTATTGGAGAATAATATGATTTTTAATAACAACAGATAACGAAATAAGATTGAGATGCCTTTAAAAGGATATTTAATGCCCCAATGGGGTCACTGGTTTCACCTTTTATATTCTAAACCATATTTTGGTTACAGCAGCTTTGTCATATTTTCCTGCTTTATGTGTGTTTTTCATTTTAAGCCCACTGTACTTTACAACTGGCTCGAGTTTAGTTTTCGAGGATTTCTTTCAGTGAGCAGATGTTTTGAAGTAGGTCTGTGATTTGGCACGAGAGAAATACACAAACCCACATGCAGAGCAGACTGGAAGTTGGTGCAGTTACACATTTTCTGTTCTGTGCTCTAGTGACTTCTTTCTGAAATAAAGATGTTTGTCATATTTCATGTGCTAGGTCTCAACTTTCATTTAAGGAGGTTTACACTGATGCAGAAAGAACTGATGTGAGATAAAGACGTGTTTTCTTTTCAACAACCAAACTTGTGTGTTTAAAAACCACAGATGCCAGTTAGTAAGTTTTCTTTTCCCAGAGATGTTGGCAGCAGGACAGATTCCCACAGATTCAGAATCAACAAGCACAAGCTCTGTCACAGAATTTGTTCTTGACTTTTTATTCATTTTTTATTTATTTAAATGTTACGTTTATATTACGTCCCCCTGAGCTGCAAAGATCCTCTTAAAGCGATCTACAAATACAAATGGTAAATAAATAAAAAGTTATTTTTGCTTGCTGTGTAATTAAAAGGAGTCTGTCATCGTCCAATAGGAAATCGTCAGTCACTGCAGATTGAATCTTTTAGCGCATGATGGGTTTATTTCACCCCTAGGGCGTCAGTTGCTGGTTCCACAGCAGGAAGCTTCTTTACTGGCCCCAAAACATTCCTTGAAGCCCCCCCCCCACCCCCTTTTTTTTTACAAACTGCATTTTATAATGGAGTGTGATCTCTGTCTCGAGGCGCTGCTACATCAAACAGCCACAACCTCTTGCCATATGCAACACAGATTCCACACAGACTTCTCAGCGGGAACTCTGTGGATGTGCTTTGTATGAGGCTCATTTAGGGGGGCAGCCTTTATTCCCCCTCTGATTGAGATGGGCGCCACTTAACTGTCCCTAGGCTCGTTGAACACAGCTCCCAATCCCCGGCCTACATTCGTAAAAGGATTTTCAACGTTCATTCATTAAAACAATCGCTGTCTAACTCGCTTAATTCTCTCAGTCACAGAAGCACAAATGCTGTGACAGTTTCTGTTAATCTGTGTTGTTCCACATTGCGTTGAAATATCCAGGCTACAGGATTTCTGTGGGAGAAGTACTTTATTGTGTTTAGGTCTGTTTTAGGTTTAGTCCTAAATGTTTTTAATATGAGACTGATTTGAAGCTGCAGTTTAAATAAGATGGTTAAACATAAACTAAGTCTTTTTTAAATGAAGCATCAGGTAGTTGGAATCATTTTCAAAATGCAGTAGTATTCAGGCTCGTCTTGAGTCATTGTATCCACGGTTTATTGTAGGAGTGGGTGATGGAAGTAAGATCCTCTTAACATCTCATTTGGCCTGAGTGCTGCTGACAGCCAGTGGCTGGAGGCGTTTTTCTTTCCAGATTGTTTTTCCATCTGAATCTTGTGAACAAATGTTCTCAAGAACTCCATAAGGTAATTAATGGAAATTTGAAATGTTCACTTGGAAACAAGGATGAACGGTTTACATTTTCGTGGTCAAAGGTCAAGGCCGGTATGACCTCAAAAACAACATAAGACTCAAACTGTACTGATTGGTTGAGACACACAACCGCAGGCTGGTAGTTCTAGATTTATATAGTCATGTAGACAATCTGTTTCTATCAAAATCTATTGAGCAACTGCCACACAGCTGAACAATTTTCTCACCGTGTGGTCAGGAGTAATGTTACCGGTCTTTCATTCCAGGTCATGTGTTTGTACCTTTTTAATTAAGCTTCAAATATTGTTTTCCATCATGTCTGTTTGTCTCGTGTTTTGTATGTTTGATGACGTGTTTGAAAACGCCACTTTGTTCACATACAGACAACATGTATTCACAGCAAATTCCTGTGTTCAGGCTGCACACGCTGCATGTGGACTGAATTACACACTGTTCAATATAAATGAGGACTTATGATGCTGTTTTCGACACTTTACGGGTTAATTTGATAAAATAATTTGTTCATAACCTTAGTTTTTATTTTACCAGGAAAACACTGGAGATACAATCTGCTGATTACTTTCATCAACTATTAAGTAATCACTGATGTGTCCAATAGTACAGAAATTTACAGTAATCATTTTCCACAGCCCAAGTGGACGTACTTTGATTATTTTAGTCCAAAAACTCAAAGATAGTGGATTTCTTTAGATTATCACTTTAGTGAATCTATGGCATTGTTTTCTTGAAAGATAATTCAAATGAATAAGCAATTATCAAATGGAGTCACAATGCAACTGTCAATCAACTAACTGTGACAGCCCTTGAAAACACAGAATGTAAAAATAGCTTAAACTTAATATCAATGAGAAGTTGCAGTAAATAACCAGTACAGCACCACAGGTCAGACAAAATCCTATAACTCATAACAGGGATTGTCTGCAAAAATGAAAGTGTATTTCCCTTTTATCTGGATTTGTAGCGTGTTAAATGCAGCAGAGGATGTGGCACATATTATCCAGCGTGTTCATGCAGTTCTCCTGCTGACCCCTGACCTCACAAACTGTCAGAGCCACAGGAAGGCCACCCCGCAGACTCCTCACCCAGTGCATTCCCAGATCCTTTTACTTTTATCACCCTGCGACCCAAACGACCGCTTTATGAGAAAATGCCTGGCCTGCAGAAACTTTTGAAACGCAGCCATAGTTTTGTTATCCAGCTGTTATGTCACTTTGGTGGAGTAATTGTGTTTTATGTTTTTTTCTCCCACAGATTTTGAAGATCTGTTTGACGACGATGACATCCAGTGAAGGATTAAAGACATGTCCTCAGAGCAGTGATGGATGATATTCTCACTCCAGCTCCACGCCACTTTTTTTTTGTGGAAAGCAAACCGGCCATTTACTGTCTAATGACATACAATTTCCCTTCATAGTTGTCCTAGTTTAAGGCTTTTTTAAAAACATCCTTAAAGAGTCGTCACCATCTCCAGATGTTGTGAAATTCTTAAGATCCCAAGGATTCCTTCATATATGGCATGTTCACATTATGAGCTTGTATCTTGCTCGTGTTTTCGGGTCTTCCTCGACTGGATTGCAGGTTTCCGTGTGCTGGAGAACACCTGTTAGGAACATAATTATACATGTGATGGGCAGGGGCTCCATACGCTGTCGCCCTTAAACATGCTGCAGATGGTATATGATAAGTGATGGTCTGGTAAAATTGTTTAAATTATTCTGTGTGACCGTGAGCGATAGTCACATACATTCTGTGCGTTGGTTTTTAGAACAGTGTCTTCGGTTGCATTATCCATTTGTACATATGTGAACAGTGGTTACGCAACCACACTTCTGTGCTTGTGATGGAAGTGACTGTGGTTGAAACTCAATAAACCGAACTTTGGATTAATGAAGCAGTGAATGTGTGGATTTTTTTTCTATACACTTAATTGAATTATATTTATGGATGTGGATACATTTGAAAACATCTGAGTTTAAGAAATAGAAATGTTCATTTATCACTTTGTTTACATGATATACACAAATAGTGTACTTAGGAAACAATCTGTAGTTTAATTGACAATTTAAGAATAGTTAGTTGTGGTCTTAATGGAAAATCCCACTCTTTTTTTCTATGTATTATGTTTTGCACTTGCCATTTCATCATAGCAGAAAACATTCATACTATATTTTTGATGTAATCCATGTTAAGGTTAATTATTAAAGTATTGAATTGTTCAATTAGACAAATCTTCTAACTTGTCTTATAGTTTCTTCCAGGAATATGAAGTGAAGATTGAAGAACATAAAGCATCGTGCAACCTATATATTAAGAGCTGTTTCAAACATAAACCAATACCTTGCTGCCTCTTTGAGAAGCAATAAAAAGTGTTCTGCAGCTGTCAGTCTATAGGTAAACCGGAGATTACACTGTCTGAGAAGACGGCTTCAAAAAGCTTTTACTTTGCAGCATATGGTATCTTTCCTTCTCAGTTCATCACTCAGGTAGATTTGATCAGAGTGTTTACTGTATATTGAGACACTCCCTCAACATCAGCACCAGTCAGAGTGCTGAGGTGAAGGTCAGAACATATGGGGCCTTTATTACTGTTCAGCACCAGCAGAGACTGATAAGAGGCTTTGAAGAGCACAAAATGCAAAGTGTAGGTTTTTACCAGCTTCTACAGATTCAGCAAAACTGAGAACTGCGCTGTCGGCACATGCTCCACAGTCATGTACAAGACAATGGTATTAATTACACTACAGAGTGTCGACAGGGCTTTAACCAGAAGTTCACACACACTGACGTCTAACTGGGGTTTGCAACATGAGGAACAGGGTCAGGGATCACGGCTTGTTAACAGAGGTGTCGGGGGATAATCCACTTTATTGAAAAGGTTTGAGAAACTCATGATTCGGACTCTCCAGAGAAGGTTTCATCTGTAAAGGAGGTATTCTTAATGCAGAGTGAAATTCCTAAAAAACAATATATGTATACATTTAGTTATTATTTTAGTTATTATAATGCTAAATTTAAATGTGTCTTATACAGCCTGTGTCTCCACTTCCTCCCACTATCCAGAGAAGAAGCCAGAATATCCAAGTTACGTGAAGAAGTGATGGGGCAGCAGCAACAAGGTCCTGCTGATACTCAACTTTGAAAGATTGTGAATCCGTCCCAGCTGTAAGTCTACAATGTTTACATAAACACGTTCAACAGATTCTGACACTTGATCTGTTTCTTTTAGCCCAAGTCTGTTAAGCGCTTTTCCCCTGTAGAGAAAAAGAAAGAAATATCTCCTGATGGCTGCTCTCTCCTTTTGTCTCCTTGTGTGACTGTCCCACTTATTCTTAAACAATAGAGCTGCAGAGATCACAGCTAAGGCAGAGTCATTCTCTGTCATGCTATGGGGAGTATAACGTATATGAGTGTGAATTTGACCAAAAGCAACATAAAGGAAGTGAGGATCCGATGATGCTTAATGCATTATAACCATAATAGATAAATATTTTTTAGTTTTTTAGCGCAATAGAGAAAATATGGGAATCAAAATAAGTAAAAGCTGTAAAGCAACAGCGCCCTCCTAAGCAACACATTGGGATTGATTAGGCTTCGTGCTCAAGTGATTACTTGTTTGCAGAGGAAAATAATCAAAGCCTATCAAATGGTGGATGTTCTTCACGATCCTCGGCTTCCTGACCCAGAAGAACTGCTGCTGTATCAAATCCAGCCAACCCTTCATATTTTAAAAGTAGCCCGGCTGAATATTGGAGACAAACGCTCTTTTTTAATGAACTGATCCACGGTTCAACATTACTCTTGAATTTCCTGGGCCTGATTCTACCAATTTAATCTGCCACTCACTGAATTTACAAGAGCAGACTCTCAGTCTGAGGAGGGAGAATGAAAAAGGAAATCTTCTCTCTATTCCAACTCAGTGAACCATCAAACTAATATTGAAGCTGCTATTTAAAGTCAGAAAAAGCTGCATATTGTTGCTTTAAGTGATTCACAGCCAAAGTACTTCTACAGTTACGAGGAGGTTTGTTGAAATACTGTGATGGAGGTCAACTCATTGAAAAACTATGACTGGAAACTAGATAATACAATCTAAAATAATTCAAGAATTGTGAACATCTGGCCACTATATTGTCCTGAAAACAAACATCCCCAAACATTTTATTTACTTTAATACAATAAATTGTTTAAAATGACTGGAAAAGAAAACATCTGGAACATAGGGGTTTGTGCATAATAGGGTCCATCTGACAGGGCTGTATATGCTGTTAAGCACCTATATAAATGTGTGTGTGTGTGTGTGTGTGTGTTGTTCTGACGCAGGCTGTACAGGCTACGTGGCACAATCCGCCTGCACCGAACAAACAGTGGTGTTGGCATGCTGCTCCTCATGGCTTCTACAGCAGTTTGCTTCATTAGTGTCCCGCTGTATGTGGCCTTGTGCCTCTAATGACTCCAGCTTCCATGTTGTCCAATAAAAAAAAACATGCACGTGTAAGAAAGGGGCCTTTTAAAATGTTTTTTTTAAAATGAGAGATGGTTTAAATACACTTGTCGTTCTGATAGAGATTTGAGCTGAGTAACATTCATGAGACATTAGTCCGTCAAACTTGTTGAAAGTTATCAAGGCTGGTGCAACCACTGCTTAGAAGCTGCATCATTGCATCAATGAATGGACTCACACTCCTCTAATCCTGGACTATATCAATCACACACGTGTCAATAAAGTGATGCAATGCAGCTGATATTTCAGAGGTATGTTTTATTCAAGCAGTCTGTTTCCATGCTGACCTTTTAAAGAGATGATGCACTGAAAGAAATAATCATTTTAATTTCTTTCCAGTTCAGGAAGCTGTCGGTATCTACTTTGTGTTTATGCATGTTTTTCATTTCCTGGTGCATCATCAGGAAAGTGCCATGAATATCACCACTAGCTCTTGCTCTCCTGTTTCCACTGCATGTTTTATCAGAGCCACCCCGGCCACAGCCGCAGGCACTTCTTCATAAATCGGTGCCCCAGAAACGGAGGCCTCCTGTTGAGTGGATTTAACAGCTCAGAGTTTTTTAAGTTCACACCCACTGAGCAATTTATGTAAATTTTTTCAAATCGGAAAATCAACTAGAGGCTTAGACAAAGTGTCACCTCGCACGATGACCCCGAATTCCAAACCTGTGAGGAAAGAAACCCGGCGCTAAATGGCACCTTGTTAATGTTCCTCTGCTGAGAGCTGCCGTGCTGCTCACCTCTCCTAATTACAGGACCCCTATTGGTTGAACGAGTGGCAGCTCAGGAGCCAATCCCTGAGCGCCTAACAGCACGCCGGAGCCGTACGACATGCCTTTTTGTTTTTAATGATCAAGGGGGCTCCTTAAAAATGTTTCCCTGCCCGTGTGTCCTTTACAGGGGAGCAGAGAGGTAGACGGTTTAGACAGCTGAGAGCTCTGTGCAGGAAGACCCCCCCTCAAGAGGCTTGATCCAGGGCCACATCTTCAGCACCTTTGCAGGTAAGGACAAATGTGTGTGTGTTTTTTAAAGCCACTGCAACTTTTATGCAACTTTTTGGGGTTGGATTTATAAGCCTGAGTGAAACATAAGAAGATCATCTCTGTAATTCTGTATCGTTCCACACATAGCATAGTTCAATCTTTTGCCAGTTTGATTATTCAGTCCATTTGCTCTCTGTTTGGTATTCTGATATACAGAACTGAAGTGTCTCTAATCTCTGAAAAGCTCCATTACAACATGTCCCCAATCCTCCTCATTGTCTTGGCAGCAGCCAGTTAAATAAAATATAAGCTGTCTCTTCAGTCCAAGTGAATTGTCTTCTCATGGATTTCTAAATCCTTCTGCAAAACTCACACAAAAACGAATGGATTCAAGTCAAGCGCATTATGATATTACAGTTTTTTTCTGTTAGAAGTTCGTACAGAAAATACAGTTCTGTTACATCACTGAATATTATATTTGTCTGTATTTCTTTTCTCCAGGAAGAAGATAACACAGAAAATGGCTCGTTTGGGACGACCATCGTTTTCCCTGATCCACACAGGATTGCTGTTAGCGATCGTTCTGCTACCAGGTGAGACGACAATTAATCCTCTGACCAGTTTTAGTTGTGAAGTGTTTACTGGATGTGGGAACATCTGGTTTCTCTGTAATATTGTAAGGTCTCGATCTTACTAAGTAAAGTGCCTTGAGATAATGTTGTCTATGGTGCTCTACAAATAAAATTGAATTGAACCTAATATAGTTGGACGACAGGTAAAATGGAAGCTATTCTAAATTACTTGTAGTTTACCTAAGTACAAACTATGTAACTTTCTACATTTGACTCTTATCCGACAGATTTCGACAGAAGTTACTCTGGGATTTTATTTATAAGGCTCATGATCAGTGTGTGAAATATGACACATTCACAGATAACGTACAGTAGCTACGTTAACTGATTAAATTTATATCACAGTCACATGGGCTTGCTCATACTTCTGTACTTTTTTAAAAGTAGGATTTTAACTAGAGGCCTCACTTAAAATGTTACGTCACTGTATTACTTAAATCTCTTAATGAGGGATGTATATGTATATATAAGAGGAAATCGGTTTAATGACCTAAGCATTTCAAAAATCCTTATAGTTGTCCATAAACATCTTTAGACCCCCCCCCTGTGGAGCTATATATCCGACATGTGCAAACAGGGATGCACACAGACATGTCCCCCCCCCTTCCCATCTTCTACGTTTACAGTGTATAGGTAGTTGGTTTATGTGGGGGTCCACTCTTTGTACTTTTACAGGTTTACTTTAAGGAGGTCCCCATTAGTTGCATAAACTCCCCTGCTCTGGTTTTCAAAGCCTACCTGAGAGTGGATGAGGCTGCAGGGGGGTGGAGGGGTTGTGGGTCGGGGGGGTTTAATCGACGGGGTGCAGCCTGAACCCGGGCGCCAGAGTCCCAGCACCTGCCGTGTCTCAGCCAGGGGCTTATTAGCTGCTCAGCATTTTCCCCTGATGTTAGGGAAAGCTCAACATCTGGATCCAGTCTAATAATCTCCCTGCTGGTGCTAATGTGGCTGCTGCCTGTGTTTTACAGAGTTCCTGGGGGCGGTGCCACTGGAGCAGCACAGGGAGGAGGAAGGTGAGGACCTGTGATGTGGCATTTAGGATATTTAAATGATGGACGTTTAAAAAGCAGAGAGAGCATCTACTGTAAATCTGCACTGAATAAGGACAACATTGATTTAAGTTTTAAAGGTGGTGATCACAATAAAACACAATCTGGTCAAATCCAATTTGGAGCTAAAACAATTTGTTGACAGAAAATGAACTGACAACAATTTTGCTGTTTTATCTCATCAAATAAAATACTTAATTCCAGATCCTGTACTTATTTGCATGAAATTAAATTTAAAAAACAATAATTGCAAATGTTAAAAGGTCGTCTTTGGCAACTCACGATGGCCAATATTACTATTTACTTTAAACTGATATTTAATGGATCAAACAATAACAGATTCATGAAATGGAAAGTATTCAGTATATTAAGTTATAATGGAAGTATAGTTACTCTGTTGAGATTCCTGAGGCCATAGTCTTCTGATGTTGTTGTATTGAGTTTATGAATTTACAAGTTGATCTGTGAGGATAAACTAACAGGAGCATGAAAGAACATGATGTAGTCCATCATTTACAATTAAATACAAAAGAACGTCTCATTCATGTCATCCAAAAATATGAAAATGATAAAGAGACCAGAATACAAACAGTCAGAAATCCTTTTTTTAAATACACTGTTTGCTTTTTTGTGGCTGTATAAGCATGAAGCTGTAGCTTTCAGCTGGATGTCTTTGCAATACTCAATGAAGTATTAAGTTACAACATAACCTTCCATAAAATGACTTTGTTCACCTTGTTTTTTGTACAGACTAAAACAAATTTTGTATACCACGTTTCGAGCCGTCAGCTAGAAAATCAATAAGTCTGTCTCACTGAAATATTAAACTTTTAACTTAATAACATCATAAACTTTCACTTACTCTTGGATGTGGAAACATATTGAAATATAGACGATTTAACTGTGACAAACTTTTAAAATAACTTGATCAGATAAAGACACGAGGTCCAAACAATATTTTATTCACCTTTAATTCAATTTACAGCTTAATCACAATCTCCTCGTTCTCTCCCGCCAGTGACTGCAGTGTCTGCTGATGTGAAAGCCGAGGCCATGGCTACCCTGAAGAAACTCGTCCGGAACAGAAGGAACGTCCACATGATGGCTGTGCCCCAGTTCAAACGCCTGCCGGACTTCTGGGGATGGTACAAGTACTTCATGGACAGCCACAACCAGGAGGGAGTGAGTGGAGCTTGATGAAATAGTTTCAAAACAGAGCGTCTTTATTCGCTGAGGTTTTAAAAATCAGAGCAGTTATTCTTTTATGCTCAGCCCATGATTATATAATTATCGTTACCCTCTTAAAATGCTAATGTGGGTTTTAATGCAGCTCGTGTTCCAGCAGGTATTCTCAGTGCCAGGGAGAGCTCTGTGGTTTGAGAAACAAGATAGCAAGCTAAAAAACTACATGCATTTCTCCACAGAGGGTTTCTCTGAATTCTTTTAGTTTTATTTTTATTTTTGTCTCTTCCTTTGTTGCATCTGAATCATCTGAGATCTGGAGGATTTATTCATTTTGTCTCGTTTCCCTCCTGCTCTTCAGGTTGAGGATCTGGACCGTCTCTACATGGCCTACCTGCAGAACAAGCACAGGTCAGAGGAGGGGCCCACCTTCAACCACTACCTCAAGCACCTCAGTGAAATCTACAAGACCTGCGCCGATTCTGATGACCCAGAATGCATTGCAGAGTCCACCAGCAAGCCCAAGGCTGCAGCGGTGATGCCCTCCTCCATCAAGTCTGCCGCCGTCAAGATGTGCAACCCCTACATCGACCCCTACTGCCTCTTCCCCCTCTTCCCCCAGGCAGTGGCAGCAGAGCCTAAGCCAGTGCCAGTTCACTTCCCAGCTCCCATCCTCACCCCCATGCTGCCCATGCCCATGAAGGGCTCCACTGGCTTCTACACCTACGCCCCTGTCCTGGAGCCGTTCCTGAGCGCAGATCAGAAGACCGAGCTGCTGAGGATCTGCAGCCCAGAGGATGTTGAGTGTCTGCAGTACCACCTGAGGGCAGCTTATGGCTACCGCCCAGCTTCTGGCCCCGCCCCATCCTACGCCGCACTCAAATGTGACCCCAAGGACCCCTACTGCAAGCCCCTCCTGGTCCAGAAGTCCCCATCAGGCTTCTACCACCGGCTCTACCCCAGCTGTGACCCAGCCGTCGACCCCCTGTGTGTTTCACACGTCGCTGCTCCTGCTGACCTTGCTGTGGAGGCTCCCAAAGAGCAGCAGTGCAACCCTCTGTTTGACGGTGGCTGCAACCCGCTGACCGCCACCAAGCTGTCAGGCCTCACCAAGCCTGTCCTGGAGTACGCCCCCAAGGCTCAGTACGCACCTCCTGCTGCTCCTCTGGCCTGCGACCCTCGCGTTGATCCATACTGCATACTGGCAGCCGCCGCTGCCCTGCGCAAGCCCCCCCCACAGTCCCAGGTCTGAATTTGAAGTCCTGCTAATAGGATTGATTCGTTTGAATGTTTTGACTAACCTAGTGTAATCTCGCTTGTTGAATGGTTGTGGTAATTCTTCCCTTTCTCTGTTGGTTTATTAAATAATGTTTTTAAAGTAAGAATTGGTGTTTCATAATGCTTTCACTTCCTATCTTTGATCTACTTTTTCATCTGTTTTAAACCAAAAACCACAAATCAATTGATCGATCGACCAGGTCCGCTCCAAGCTCGGCATCCCCGGCAAGACCAAGGAGGGCCATGACTGCTTTGTGCACTACGACAAAGACTGCACTCCGCTGAAGTCTGGCTCTGAGGCCAAGGCCGACATCAAGGCTCCAGCCAAGCCCCTCTGCCATCCCTTCGACCCCACCTGCGGGAAATTCGCCTCACCGTCCGGCATTGCGTCAGAGACGCCCAGAGGACACGGCATAATCCTGCCCGACCCCGACTGCGACCCCGAGGTCGACTACAACTGCCGCCTGCGCCACGCCGAGCCTGCGGCTGCAGAGCCTGCAGCTGCCGACAAGCCCGCTGCCGACCAGCCCGCCGAGGAGACCCCGGTCCCTCAGTCTGCAGTCCCACGCTTTGAAGACTTCCTCAAGAGCGTCATGAACCAGCACAAGTAGATCTCAGATGTAACCACTGAATCAACAGCTTTTGATAGATTATAAAGGAAAGTGGTGCAAACTCCATCGTGCCCAAGCTTGCTGGACTTCATGGACCAAAACCCTCTAGACTTCATCAGCTTATTAAAAAACGATCAAATCACTCAGAAAATGTTGCAGATATCACACAGTGAATCTGATTTTCCAACACAGTCTGAAGGTTTCACAGAGCAATATGTGAAACCTGTGGATTAAATACTTCATGTATTTATGTTTGTAGAAAAAAGTTGTCTGTATAGAAGTGTGATAGGGTAGGTGTAGTTTGATCATGTGTCTGAGGGCAAGAATTTCTCTCTGTTGTACATTCTCTGTTTCCATTTGAATTATCCTGAGTGTATTTAATGTTGTTTACCACAGTTTCTCTTTCACTTACCGTACTTCATCTGTTTAGTTTTTTTGAAGTTCTAAATAAAACCAGATTTAAAAAAAAGGAAAAAGATTTGAGTTTTCTTTCACAATGTCAACACTGAGGCCTCAGTCACATCTGCTCAACTGCTAAAGATAAAGAAATATCCAAACAAGTGACAACAGCAGCAGAATCCCTCTAAGTCAGAAATATAAAGACTTTATAATATAATTAATATTTTCATCCACATCCTCCTAAATGTACTGACAGTATATCAGCACATCAATCCCCAGCTATCCCAGTAAATAGGCAGCATGTTGCCCCGGTGTTTGCTCCGCTATTATGTAAATATGTTGCTGTATCTTCAAATTTCATATTTACGCATAATCACCAGAAATATGCGTTTTGCATGATTTCACACCACATAGAAAAACCACTTATGATATAGACTGTGCAGAATTATCAATTCTACCAACATTTTGTCCCCATACCTCCAGTTAGTTTCGTGGTAATCGGTGGTAAAAGTGTTTCTTTTATAATCCTGCTGACAAATAAAGGAACAAACATCCAATAGTTTATGCCAATAGTCTTGGCATTTTTTAATTAATTAAACAGAGAGAGTAAATATATGAAAAGGAAACGCAGGAAGTGAGATATGGTATTTGACCAAACAACTTGACTACCAGCTGCTCCCCATATTTTTTTTACCAAATATTTATCATAGGATCAAGATTGATATTCATATATTTAAGAATTATTCCTTTATATCTGACCACACATACAGCTGGATTTGTTTTGCTGCCACTTTGTATCTGTAACAAAAGTCTCTGGAACTTCAAAAGATTTCCAGAAGCTGTTTCAGTTTTTCACATTTATCAAGATTATTTTTAATAATAAGAAAATCTGAGTTATCATTACTCACTTAAACAATAAATGACTTCCGACCCAGAACAAAATCGACGAAGTGATCTATTATCTCTTAGATTAAACGGGAAGTAATAACTGACAAATAAAGACTTATCCCAAAAACCAAAAGTCTATCTTGGTTGTTGTTTCTAGATGAGAGCTGATTCCCTACAAAGGGCTGCTTGCACTGGTATTTGTCTCCATAATGCAGTGGAACTAATGATATGCTGTATGAGCACAACAATTATCATTTATACATCACAGTTCTCTAAATAAATGCAGTTCAAGTCTTCCTCTCCTCACGGGTGATGAGTGAAGGTATTCCCACTCTGCAGGCGTCTTTATTTCAGAGTAACTGAGTCAAACTGGGCTATTTTCTGCTCCACAGCCGAAAAGTCATAACTTAAAGATGAGCTGCAGCTGTGGACTACAAGGAGTGTCCGTCTGCTTTTCACTTCAACTTTTCAGCAGCTCCCCGCACACACACACACACACACAAGTCGCCTGGAGGAGACAAGTCCAGCCGCTGCCGCTGCTACTGACAGGTTTAAAGGCAGATAACACGCAGTCAGGCCCAGTAATGGCTTCCTGAACACAACCCACACTCCAGAAAAACCTGGGGGAAGTATGTTCCTAATTGTAGCTGTTGTCCTGTAAAGTTTGGACTTGTGCTTCGTTCTCCTGCAGTACCGGAATTCAAAACTGCCTGCAGCAACACACAGGCAGGATGGTCGAGTGTGCTTCAGTACATGTAACGATAAATTGTTCAGAATGTAGCACAGGAGGCTTTTTATCACTTCATAGTGAAAGTCAATCAATTTATTACTCTGAGTTTTTAAAACCACTTTTTACAAAGTTTACCTGACTAACTGAGGCACTAAGTTAAAATATGTTCAATCCACAACTTTCAGTGCAGCTCTTCCCTTGTGTTGTGTTGTGTTGTACTTCATGTCAAAGTAGTTCATGTATTTTCAGTGTAAACGTGATGGTTCATATGTGCTTATGAGTTGTCAGTGTTACAACTGAGCATATGTCATGAACTTATATCTGTTAATGTTAATCTTACCTCCGCTAATGTGGCTATGATTCACCCCGGTCTATTTGTTTATTTGTTTGATTGGTTTTCAGCAGGATTACGCAAAAACTAAAGAAAGTATTTCTAGGATGCAGTATGAAGAGAAGAAACCCTTCAGATTTTTTGCGTGGATCAGGACTAATCAGTACATTTATTTAGCATTTTTAAGCAATTTTTAAAAGACATTTTCACTGATTTCCTGGAGGAGTAATCCATTGGTCTTGAAAAAATAAATCAGGCGTATTTAAGGGGTTTGATGTGAAATTTGGTGAAGCTTGGTGGAGGTAGTCTTTTGTTTTTTAAGTCCTTTAAACTCCTTTAGTCCTACTGTTTTGTTTCCTTCCCTCTTACCTCAATGAATTCATCTCTTGAAAATATCTTTAAACATTTTAGCTGCAGCGGCGATAAGACGAAGCGAATCACTGCAGAGCTGATTCCGCTTCATTTTTGGAGCGTGAAGCCTCATATTGACATGCGGCTTCCAGCAGGTGGTGCTGGGAGAATTACAAGGCTGTCAGTGGTTCAGTCAGCGCAGGTCTGCCATCTGTACACACCTGCTGTCACAAGTGTCGGCCTCAATGAGTCTCTGTCTCCATCTCAGCCTGATTGTCGGGGCTGTTTTACAGTTTTTCTCCATTGCTTTGGATCATTTCACGAAACAGAAATGACATTCTCAGAGCTCTAAGTGCAATTGGCAAAATAGCCCATATGGTTCAGCACAACTACATAGATCACCTTCAAAAGGTCATATCTCACCCAAAACAGTTAACTCAAGTTTCAAAACCAAATCATTTTCTCATATAAATAGTTGCTGTGGCTCATCTCTCAAAATAACATAGATGGTTCAGCAAAACTCTATAGCACACCTGCAAAAGGTCATATCTCTCCCAAAACAGCAAACTCATCAGTCAAAACTAAATCCTTTTCTCATACAAATAGTCAGTGCCCCCAAAATGAAAAGTCCCTTTGGCATTGTTTAAACACTACAGGTCAAAATGTTTAGATGTTTAGTCAGTAGGGCAGTGGACCATAGAATTATCCCTCATGTGCACATTTCAATCTTGGCTCAGTCCTTGAATGGTCACTGAATGGTTACAGTAGATGTTTTCTTTCCAGAATATTATGTGTATCAAACAGAAAAAAGATGAATTCAAGGTTTCACATAAAATATGTTTATTGAACTCATACTGCCATGGAAATTGTTACAGTAATTGCCATACATCGTGCTTACAGTAACAGGGAATGTGTACTGCACAATATACTGTCAAACAATAAGCACATCAAAACTAAAATTTGGCATAGTGAGATATGACCTTTTGAAGGTGATCTATGTAGTTGTGCTGAACCATATGGGCTATTTTGCCAATTGCACTTAGAGCTCTGAGAATGTAATTTCTGTTTCATGAAATGAGCCAAAGCATTTGAGAAAAACTGTAAACTTACTGTGTGACTGGTGATCAGATGTGTGAAGCTCAACCTTGATTACTAAAGTTCTAGTTGCACCTGAAAATTAAGCCAATGATCCAAGATATCCTTATTACAGTATATACCATGATGTTTTTCATGGTATTATGTGCCTGTACGATTTTGACAGTAGAGTGAACTATTGTGCAGGTGATGATGTACACAATGAAATTATGCCAACATGTTCTGCAGAGAACAACCACTTGACTGAGAAGCGACAGTCAGTTTTCACCAGCAATATATATTCAATTGGTAATTGGGCTAACTGAAGGCAATTGTTCCTAACCGTTTGCAAAGGTGTTCTAAATCATTTGAAATTTGTGCAAGCTGTTGGAAATTGTACTTGTCATTGCAAGGATGTGCTAATACAATTGCAATTTGATTAAAGGAATGAGATATTCCAATCTGTTGTGAACAAGTGCCCAGTGTTGTTTTGAGAATGTCATTTCTGTTTCGTGAAATGACCCAAAGCAATGGAGAAAAACTGTAATAAACGTCAGAGACAGATGCTGGAGGAGTCGATTCAAGACGAAACATTTCAGATTTTAAAAACACAAAACTCTCACACTCAATCAACATCTCACTGTCTTGATCAGTTAATCATACACTGATACATGTAAAAAAAAACTCTTCATCACCGCAGAGGAAAGTTTGATATCTTCAGGTGAGATGCATGAAAGTGTCGTTGCTCCAAATTGAATTCCATCAGAGGTCGTGTCGGGGGAGCAGAGATCAAACAGTGCGAGGAAGAGAAGAAGAAAATGTTTGCAATCAATTTCACGCCTCCCTGCAGAATAATTGCTGTGTATTTTAAACATTATGATATTAAGATAAGCGCCTTTCAGCTTGTCAAACCGCGACGCCTTCAGTCTGCTGCTTTATCACGGCTGCCTGTTTCCTGTTAATTACTAAATAACTGATGAATTCATCTGCCATCGGAGAGAAATCAACCCTTTTCTCTCCTGCGTCTCTCTGACAGTCAGACAAACCCAGGAATGGATGGATGGACCCACTCGTATTTCAATCTTAGAATTAAAATGAGGATACAGGGACAATAGAAAAGAAAAGAGCGGAGAAACAAAACGAATATCAATAAAACAACAGATGCACATGAATCCATACAAATATTGACAATACACAGAAATACCAATAGACCTTCATTACCTTATACGAGTGCCAAAGTCAATATATCAGCTGTTACATGGTCATTGTGTGAAGTCTCATCAGATCCACAGTAAATTTTCACAACATGTGGATTGAAAATTCAGTGGAGTCACACATCTGTACAGCAGGATCACCAGGAATTACACCTATCTGCTTCAGGTCTTCACAGTCAGTCTGGATGTGATGAAGAGAATCTGCCCCCAGCTCCTGTGACTGGAACACTAAGTAACTCAGTCTGTATGAAAACCAGAGTGTGAATGTAAAGTTGTGGGTTTAGTGGAAGTTATGAGCTGAAACTGCTTCTTGACAAACAACAGCTGGGAGCAGTGACATCACAGGATGCTGTTGTCATGGTGAGGTTGCCAAGCAACCAGCGGAGGTGCATTACACAAGCAGTTGGGAGAGAAGAGGAGAGGAGGAGGAGGAGGAGGAGGAGGAGGAGGAGTCAGAGGAGGAGGAGGAGTCAGAGGAGGAGTCAGAGGAGGAGTCAGATGAGGAGGAAGAGGAGGAGAGGAGAGGAGGAGGAGGAGGAGGAGGAGGAGAGGAGTGTTCTTAAGAATGATCAGCAAGAAAATGGAGTAATTAATTAATACGTCTTTCTATATCCACCACTGCGATGCAAACTGTGGGGGGCACCAGTTCGCCCAGTGAGATGTGAGCTGGGTCCACCTCTGTCGGACGGCTCTGATTTGTGAATGAACCTTTAATCGTCTCCACCGAAATCATTACCGATCGATGATCAACACGAACTTAGTAAAATATCAATTTAATAAGTCAAAGGTACAAATGCAATAATCCTATATAGACAATTGCAATAATGTCATAATGATTTATAGTGTGAAATGTAACTTAATCAACATTATCCGTCCGTTATTAGTCCCTATTATAAAATCTAGACTTTAACCAAATTCAGTATATAAGAAACAAGGTTTGCTGCTTCCCATTACACCCAGGCTTTATGCTAAGCTAAGCTAGCATTAGGAATCTGTGTGCTTCAGTCTATGAATGATATATGAGCACAGTCACACTAGTCACACAGTTATTGGACACAAATTGTCCAATATAGATAGATAGATAGATAGATAGATAGATAGATAGACAGACAGACAGATAGATAGATAGATAGATAGATAGATAGATAGATAGATAGATAGATAGATAGATAGATAGACAGACAGACAGACAGACAGACAGACAGATAGATAGATAGATAGATAGATAGATAGATAGATAGATAGATAGATAGATAGATAGACAGACAGACAGACAGACAGACAGACAGATATATAGATAGATAGATAGATAGATAGATAGATAGATAGATAGATAGATAGATAGATAGATAGATAGATAGTTAGATAGATAGATGCTGGGAAACAAATGCCCCTATATTCCCCAGACATTTATCCTGAATTATTCATGTCACCACATTTATATCCCTGTGCAACAAACCTACATCTATACATTATGCATGAAGAGTTCATGGTCAGCTTCTGTTTGAGGGACAAAAGTTTGAGGAAAAAACCCCAACTCTAGCTAGCAACCTCTTCTCATAAACGAGTATTTAGTTTGTCCAGTTCTGCCCAGACAGACATTTATGACCTATTCTCCTCTTGGTATGCAGGTGGACTATCATATATAATGCTGGCTGCATGCAACACAAACGACGGTGAAACGAACTGTTGAGTTGACCGGAGTTCGAGTGGCACAGAGATGGATGGTGGAGGAGAGTGTGGTTTGCAGCTGGTTGAGGTTGGTGGCCCTCTTCTCTCCCCAACAGTTGACTGATTGAGTCTAAAGGAGCAATTTGGAGAGTGGGATTTCATTTTCTTTCCCTCGTCCTGGGTATTGCTTTTTATATGAGTGAGGCAATAAAGAGAAAAAAGGTACACCATAGCCATACATTGACAGGGCTTTGTGTTGTAGCAATCTGTAGGGACCCCTGCACTGGTGCTACAGATGATAATTATGTTTTGTGCTCCGCTCTCTGCTCTCTGCATTATATTTCTATTTTAGAGAGATGATGGAAAATGCAAATGATAAGCAGAGTGGGAGACAAAAAGTTGTGAGAAAGTGAGTGTGACAGACAGAGAGAGTGAGTCGTTTGAAAGGTCAGCGCTGCATAAACCCCTCAGTTTGTTTTTTTGAATTAAATAGCCCAATGAACTTTTTGCATATAGATGTATTTTCTGCTCTAACTGATTTACTGCAGATGTTACCCCGAGAGTAAGTGCGAGAGCAAAGCGTTACTCCCCAGAACATTTCTCTTTTATGTGTGTGAATTCTTATCTGTTCTGCTAAAATCCAGCTGATTATATTTTCAATTTATAATTTGACGTGGCAGTATAATGCGGATCTTTGCTGCAGTACCTTTTAATGAAGATGTGGGAGTGAACCAATAACTGCACCTCTGTTATCACCCTGTTGTCCTGTCAACTTTCATTGTAATCCAAGTCAACAGCAAGACCACAAACACGGAGAGAAACCCCACAGAGACTATAAACTGCTGAACAGAGCTTCTTCTGTTCCCAACATTTTCCTGCTTAAACACCCCCCCCCCCCTCTAATAAATCCAGCCTTCTGTGTTTTTTCATCAAAAAAGAAAGAAGTCTGCAGCTTTGCAAAGCAGTAATTGCACTTAGAACATTTTGGAGCTTCCCCTGCCAGGCCTGCAAGAGACTGTTTCTACTTCTGAATTATGAAGCAGAGGTAATTTTGTTGTTTCATCGGATTAATTTGAGTTTGTAATGTTTGAGGAGCCCCGTGGGAGAGCTCTCTTGTGAAGTGAAGACAGGGCTGAGCCAGTTTGTAGTTTCTTGAGTCACTTTTCTCTGCATCTGAAATCTGATTGGCAAAAATCTAGTGTGGGCAGTTGCAAGGAGACTATATTGAAGAAAAGTCATGTCATCACTTCTGAGCTACGGTCTTTCCTCTACTGAACTCAGTCTCTCATCAAAAATGTAATATGTTTCTTTGCTTTCCATATTCTAAAAGTAAAGAGTCCACAACAAAAGTGAAACCTTAGGGATTTTTTTAACCCAAGAAAGAAGTCCGGCTCTCGCTCCCAAGAAAAAAGGAGTGGCAGCGGGGCTGTTCACATCACATAGACTTATAAATCCATCACCGCTCTCTTCTTAAGTCAGTTCTTCACCTTTATGTCGTGTTGATCTCTGAACCTGAGATCCAGTCAGAATCTCATGGGAACAAGATGGAATAAAAAAACACACGACAGCAACTTTCCTCTGTTCAATATCCCATTACACTCAACCCTTGTGTCAATTGCTGAATGATTATCTTAGCTCTGCAGCATTTGAGTTTCACAAATTTAGTCACCGCTAAAACATTGAGACTGCCTCCTGGTGGCCGGCTGTAGTACAAGTCATGAACCCTGCCTCCTCCATTTCAGCAGATGTTACATGAATCAAAGTTAATAATCAAAGTACATTTATTATCTCACCGATGCACGTTCAAGTGTTTAGATATTTCATGCTCTGAAAACAGGATGAGACGTCACCAATACAAGATGTCAGTGCCCATATAGGATATCTGGCTTCATTATGGTTCAGTGGGAGACGCATCATCTATCTTAATACACAGTCTAATGTACAGTCTGCAGTTCGAACCCTCTTGTCAGTGTTGCAGCTGCAGTAATTTGAAATCACCTCCTGTTTTCTGATCCTGATCAGGCAGCAGGCTCCTGGGGAAAGTCAGGCAGGGGAATGAAGGGAGGATTTTTGAATAAATGGCGTGATGAGTGAAGAGAAGTTAAATCCACTCTGTAAGGACTGCAGCCTGAAGAATGGCAGACGTTTTCGATGTGCTGCTGGGGGTTGGCAGACTGATGGCGTACACTCAGATGAACTTCCCTCTTCCCCTGTGTGGGCCGGCCTGTGAGCTTGTGCCATATTGCTTTTCGAAATGAGCCATTGAACCTTCTCCGGGGGTTTGTGTCATTGTTCTTAAAGGTGCAGCTTGTGACACGAGGGGGACGGATGGCAGGGTTTCAATCATGCGACGTGCACCACCCTCCTGTTCTCTCCTCTGTTCTCCAGGACAATATGATAGTTCACCAGTTCTTCAGTGGATGTGTAACGGCTGAATTGGCTGCAGAACAGAGAAATAGCTCCCTGTGGACATTGATCAAAATAAGTCAATAAAATCAGGTCTGAGCTTTCAAGAGCATTCTGGAAGGCCTTGATATGTGATTTAAATATATAGCAAGAATAAAGAGAATTGTCTTTTGTCAAGCCCCTGTTTCAATAATGAATCTTGTGTTACTCGTCTTTGTTTCAGCTCTTTAGCTGCCAGAGCAGCAGAAGTACAAAACAGGCGGTTACATCTCTCAACAATCACCCTTTCCTCACATAAACCCCCATAACAAGGAAGATATTGATGGTTGTCTGCTGATCTGATCAATGTTGGCTGGCCTCGTCTTTAATTCATTAACCACATGGCGTACGGTCTTTTCAGATGCAATCTAGCCTTGAATAACATTGAGTTGCCCTGACAAGGCTTTGTCATCAATCTGTCGCTGCTCGGCGGCCCTGCCAGCGGAGAACAGACCCATGGGTAAACCTGGAGACGTCTGCCGTACATCAGCGCTGACTCACACCCAGACGAACGAGGATCGGGCAACGGAGATGGAGTGGGCCCGATGCGAAGCGCTGGTTTATGTTGATATTTACACAGAGATTCAGTGGGCAGAGGGAGAAGAGGCGAGGAGACAGAGGCAAACACACAAGGACAGATGGAGACTTAGAGGTACACCGACAGGGGAGTGAAAGAGAAAATACAGGAAGGAGAATGACAGATGCACAGACAAACATGGTGTGGGAGTTGAGGGTTGAAGGAGTCAGAGGCATCCCCGGGGTGTTGATGGATCGCAATAATAAAAATAAAAAAACTCCTGCTCTCCATTTTTGTTATTCAGCCGGCACTCCTCCGGGTCTTGTGGTAAGCGATTTCAGCTGACTCGCTACAAGCACGTCTCCTCGCCAAGTCTTGGCCTTGGAGCCTGAGAGGGAGACCCGGATGCTTTGGGAGTTTACTCAAGTGTGTGAGCGAGCATGGCGGAGCTTTCTGCTGACTGTGGCTCATTGTGGCCTCGCACACTGCACCGTCAGAGAGCAGCGGGCTTATCATTACCTCCAATTAAACCTGCAGTCAATGAATGGAAATGAGCGAAAAAAGCCGGTGAATAAGCTAAGTGAAAAATTAGCTCTTCTGTACATCCATTACGCCCTCGGCACGGCGGTGCACCGCTCGGGTCTGTGCGGCACATTTAGAATTCAATGCACGGAGACCGTCTGCAGTCTGTTTCATCAAAAGTTTAAAATGAGAAGCTTCAGCACAAGAAACTCTTGTTTCAAAGAGAAGTTTTCGAATAATCACTCTCTGTCGTGTAACTCGGGAGAAGTGGGTGCATTTGACACCGTTTGGATCCCAGATGATAAAATCTGCAAATATAGAAGATGCTCATCACAGAGTGCAAACACTGTCTTTGCAGTGCTGTTGCATTGGATGTGCTGCGTGTTGAGTGAGCCACAGACGACAGCAGAGTGCCTGTTTGCTGACAGGGCTGTATTGGAGAAATAGCTTGTAAATTTACAAAGTAGCTGTTATTGCTTGCATCTAAACTCACAGCCACAATTTAAAGTACAAGTCATGTTTCCGGCCTCAGGAGAGCTGTTGTCACATTTCTTTAAGAGGCTCTGCAGGAAATGTTCCCGTGGCATCAAACCAGTCTTTTGGAATCTGAAACAAAGTAAAGAGAAATATCAGACGGCATCTTTGAAACTGTGCAGTTTCCCATCTTTGTCTTCAAAGGCAGCGATTCTTTCAAAGTGCGTCTCTGCCTCTGGGTTCATTAAACATTTCTGGCCTCCCCAGAAC
The DNA here is from genome assembly GCF_947347685.1 of Pleuronectes platessa. Taxonomy (NCBI): domain Eukaryota; kingdom Metazoa; phylum Chordata; class Actinopteri; order Pleuronectiformes; family Pleuronectidae; genus Pleuronectes; species Pleuronectes platessa. Next base: position 6,478,768 of record NC_070638.1, read on the forward strand.
CACTTTAATGCTACTTTCTGAAATTCACATGCGTCACATAGCAAACTCATAGAAGCTGCAGGATTTTTGTTAAAATAAATCTATAATTGTATAACTTCCTCTCACTGCGCATTTCAGTGGGAGCGTTTCTCTGCTGCTCAAAGCGTGTTTTATGGCCATTTCTCCCTTTTTGCATGTTGGGCTCAAAGCGTTTTGAAAGTATGTGTGGAGGACCCCTGTGGACTCGGAGCCCTGTGGAGTTTATTGATATTGGCCATATTATGGATGGAAAAAGCAGCTACGCACTCTCACACGCACTGCTGAGCATTTGCTTTGAAGCCTGCTTTGCCCAGAATATTCCTCTCAGTCTGAATTTCTCATACATGTTTAACTCCTTTTGCTCTTGCTGCTGGATGGAGGCAGACTTCATAGGTCAGGCTCTTTGCATCTGTCCGACCCAAATTCTCAGACACACACCGTGCGTTTATGCTGATCACATACATGTGCAGTGAAGCCACTTTTGGTGCTTTCAAGGCAAGTTACCTCTCATAATGTTGGACACGGCTGATTCTACTGGATGAGAACAAAACACTGTGGAAGCAGTGGGTTGTTTTTACTTTGTACAAGAAGATAGAAGAGCTGGGGAAATGTGTTCCCACAGCAGGATAACAGTCAGTACAAGCAGAAGGTAGATACTCTACTATAATCCCATGTTCCTCTCCTCAGCATTCTGAGTTCCACAACACATTTACTGAAGGTCAGCGGTGTGCTGCAGCGGAGCAGAGAGGAGAGCAGGGAGCAGATGACACATCCTTTGTCTGGGAAAGCAGCACACCATCCTCTTTGCTAGACAAGGATAACTGGCAGAGCCATTTTGCCATCTTTGATTCAAAGGCAGCCACCTTGGACTCCCAGTGTGTTTCTTGTCTGTTTCGGCAGGATGACTTATTGGATTCCACTTTCGGGGCATAGTACATATCACGTATCTTCATCTGATGAGGTCCAGTGTTGTGCCAATATTTCCTGTGATATTACAAATCTTGCACGACATCGAGATAAGCTAGTAATTTACAACTGATCAGGCAAAAAAGTATAGCTAACAAAATAGGCATCCACCAGGTCTTCACATCCTCCCACTGTCTACATAAGAAGCCAAAACATCCCGGATGTGAGCGTTGCCATTTGCGAATTTGAAGCCATGGTCTGTGCATTAGTGGATAGAGGATAGTGGGGCTAGACCTATTCTGGATCTAGCCAGCAGGTGGCGATCAAGACACTTTGGCTTCATTTTTGGGGAGCAGTCATATCGTCCATCTTGATACAGAGTTGAGCGTTAATCATTGAACTAGAGGTGTTGGTCAGCAGATTTCTTTACCTTGGGTTAGCTTGCTCAGCTGAGTGTAGCTTCGTATATAAATCTTCTTAACCAACCCTTGGAAACAAAGCAAATACTCATATTCATCTACCAACATTTCCATAACTCACATATATTGAATAAGTGTCACAGCACAACCCCCTCACGCGTCTTTGCAAAACAACAGCTTGATGACGTACAACTCACAGAACTATGACTGTCCACCATTTATTAAACTTATATTACTGATGCAGGGAAAAAGCTCTTAGAATAATCGAGCTTTCAAACTGTCCCTCAGCAAAATGTCGGCTGTAGCTTCACAATGAATAAATAAGTGTGAGATCGCTATCCACCTTCTCTTCCAACTTTTCAAGAAAATGAATAAGCATTTCATAATAGCTCAACTGCCTCTTTTAACAATTCACATCAGCAACAACAAAGAATGACATGAAAACCTTCTGCTCCTGCTCCCCATCACTCCTACACAGAGACACATTGACAGCTCTCCTAATGGACTCCCTGTGCTGCTGCTTGTACACCTTCTTTTCTCCCGCACAATCATTCTTATCTCTCCAGGTTGCTTATTATTTGCCTTATTTTAAAAATCAATGCACCGCGGTGTCTTGGGGTCGCCTATGGTTGTGAAAAACCCTGGAAAATTGCAGAGCAGATCATTATCCCTGTAGTAGGGCTTTTTTATCATGGCGTTTACATGCTCTGTAATTGGAGCTGACCGGTCTTCAGCTCAGAGTCGCACCTAATGAAACACATGCTCGGCAGATGTCAAGGTTAGAATGTGCTAGGAGGAATTCACTTTATCTTTACCAGGCTGTGGAGAACATTCCTCACAGCAGAAAGGGAAAAAAACTGGGATGTGTGCCGACCAGGGTGCATGTTTCCTTAGAGCAGATTTGGAGGAAGAGAAAATTCAGAAGGCGTATGGCACCATGAAACTTTCCATGTATATATATGTTTGCAGCATAGACTTTACACGAAGATGGACATCGCACTTCCTCCCACTATCCACTGGGCAAAATATCCATATAGCCCTCGAGCCAGAATCTGTAGAGAAGTGATCGGAGGATGGAGCAAGGTCCCGTCGATACACGCACCAACCATGAGCCCTTCTCTCCTGTCAGTCATTACATTCCACCTTGTTTTTAAAGCATCAAACAGCTAACTAAGCTTAAAATGGCTGATAGAACACTTGAATAAAATCGGCCACCCCCTGGGTGACGATCGACAGGTGATTGAGAGGCTTCACCTCAGCTGATGTCATGTCATCCATCTTTATAAACAGTCAATGTAGTTTTCTTCAAGTTCTCATGGTTGTGTAAAGAAAGAAGAACCTGGTTCTCGTGGGATTATTGTCAACAACGTAAACAGAATCATGCATTTTGATGACACTGTCTGATCTCTCTCTCTCTCTCTCTCTCTCTCTCTCACATAACTGACTCGTGCTTGTCTTTTCACAGGCAACATGTGGGAGAGAAGCACCAACAGGGAACAAAGAAAAGGTAGATTTATTCTCTGAAGGTGTGAGTGCTACGAGAAGAACAATTAAGAGGCAATCTTATTTGAGGGAAATTCATATTCTTGATTTCAAGAAAATTTAACATTTAAAACATTTTGGAACAACCCGATGGGAAACGATCTCAAACTAAAGCGTAGAGGCTGAGAGTGACATTTTCAGATTTATGCCACCGCGCAGGCTTCAGCTTCTATTTGACAGTAACAACCCTTCAGCACAGCAGCTCTCCCATTAGTGCAAGGACCACCATTACCTCCCAACTGCTCTTATTTGCACAAAGTGGTCCTTACAACTCGTTTGAAGGAGAGTTGCCTTGGACGTTCGTGTATGTTCCCACCTCGCGTCTCTATGCAGGTCGTTCTCATTCTTTTCTCATTACCATTTTGCCGTTGTGTTGTTTGACGTTGACACAACAACAACTCTCTGAAAATTAGCCAAGCTGTGTCTTTGTAATGACGAACCACCAGTGGGCACGATACTGCAAAATTGCCCACCTGTTGCTTGCTGAAAACACACACACACACACACCCACACACTCACACAAACACGCACACACACAATGGGAATTGCGTTGCTCTTTCACCGTTTGATTATAAGCTGCAACAACATTCATAATGGGAAACGATCAACTATTGAAATGTGTGCGCCTCGAGAGCTCAACATATGAAATAAATACGCCTGCAAATCACTAAGAATTCTTATCCTCAGCCAACCCTGCTCTGCCACTAGTTGTAACTGATGATTTATTAATATGTTCTCACTAATAACCCTCACAATCATGCCCAGTATCTCATGGCCTGCGAGGAGAAGGATTCAGTCACGCTCTGTCCACCCCTCACACCCGGCTACCGCTCCGGGGTCAGCGTCGGGTCAGTCCAACGGAACCTGCTCAATAATTCAGGCGTCGGACCGGAGGGCTGGGACCTGCATGTCACACACAGTGAGGAAGCACCAGCACACGACACTAAACTCCAGCCAGGCACTCAGCTCATCATCAGCTGCCGATGGGTAATGAACCGAAATGACCTGACATGAGCAGAAAGGGATAAATTAAGTAGACTGCAGGGCATCCACAAAGGATATCTAGTTTAGGATGACTCCTTAATCCTTCTCCAATGTTTATATACTGCTGCGTCATTTAAAGGACATGTTTGACATTCTCGCCTCCCATCGCTAAGAACCCATCTTTAATGTCACTGAACATAGAAACACTGGATGATATAGACCATTATACACACTTTAGATTTATGTTATGGCCACTAGCTTCCATTATTTCAGCTTCATTCCTGAGAAATAATGTTTTCTGTGTCATTGTGTCACTGCGGACGGAACTGAACACAAAAAATACCCATTAACCTTGGCTGCTGTTGCTATGGTGAAGATGGCAGCTGATTTGAAATGTACTTTAATTTGTTTTCTCAATGATATCCTACGACTCTTTTTAACTTTCACCTGTCGTGAGAACTTCTGGATTCGTCATGTGATTTGATTTATTGAAGAAATGCACCATGGGAGTTCATTCTCACTGGAAATTATCACAAACACGTGACATCAGAGCCTTCCTCTGCGATGCGTATTCCAAGCGGGCGTGAAGATGCACCGAGAGGTT